>NC_081839.1:35485041-35497541 GCF_030867095.1 Alligator mississippiensis | reverse complement strand
CACCGCGGGGCAGCACCGAGCGCGCTCTCCCGTTCTCCGCCTTCCAGCCCCGGCTGCGGCGCCGGGGGAAGCGCAGGACGGCGGCCCCGACAGCAGCGTGTCCTTGTTCACGCCCCCGCCCCCCGCCCCAGTACTGTCCAGGGCCGCACACCGTACCTAGGGGATGTGTTGAAATCCAGCCATTAATATCTAGCAATATGCAGACGTACTGCTGTGTGAACACCTCCATCCATTTCCCTGTTGGGGAGATGGACGGCCACAGACAGACACTAGTAGGATGGCTACGTTGGTTATGGGGTGTATTCTGCACGCACACGCACACATCCCTGTCACAGCCCCGCGCGGGAGGCGTGCTTGCCCCTCGCCGCGCTCACGCTCACGCTGCGGCCCCCGGCTCCCACCCTGCTCGGGGCACGCGCCGGCCGCAGAGACAAGCGGCCGAACGTCGCCGCCGGGGATCGGAGCTGGACCAATCGGCACACAAAGGAGTGCCGACACCCCCATCCCCCACAGCCAATCCCAATCCGAGCAAGAAGGGCGAGCTCCTGGACCCGCCTCCTCAGACAGAGGCCAATCAGAGCGAAGCAGGGCGGAGCGGCACGGACCCTACCCCCAAAAGCAGCCAATCGCCGCTCTCCTGACAGGAACCAATGGGAACACGAGCCTCCGATCCCGGCCCCGCTGCGCTCCCCGGCCCTGAAGCCATGTCCGTGACTCGCGTGTCCGTGCCGAGCGGGGCGGCGCGGCGCGGCCTGCCCCGGCCGCCGGCCCTGCCCGAGTGACCCCCGAGCCAGCGAGCGAAACTTGTGTTCTTCTTCTCTGTCTGCCTTGACCTCCCGCCTGCCCGAGCTGGAGGCGCGGCGCCCCGAGCCGCTGTCCCTCTCTCTGCCCTCCTCTCTCCTCTGGAAACCTCGTGTTGAATCGTAGGGCACTAGCACAGGGCAGGGTTTTCTTTTCTCTGCCTTTAAAGCCCGGCTGCTCCGCGCAGGGTGGCTGCCGCGCAGGGAGGGCGGCACGGAGCCGGCCTCGTTCCGCGGCTCGCCGCACCGCTTTCCACACAAGTATCACCATGTCGCCACAGGCACTTGCAGGAGAAGTTGGGGGACAAAAGCAACAATCAAGTTGCCCACAGAAATCTCTTTTCCCCCCAAAAGTTCCCAACTGGCCTCCGATAATCAGCACAACTGTCCTCCCAAAACACTCACCACAGTCCCACACAGCATCACACTGTTTTCCAAGTGAGAAGAGATTGGTTCTGGGGATTCTTTTCTGGTTCGAGACCGTGTTTATTGAAATGTGTGAGTTTGCATTCTTCCAGCTCTCTCCACGCCAGCACGGGAGTCTCCCCGCGCCCTCCCCGCTGCTCCCCGCCGGTCCCCGCGCCCTGCGCAGGCCTGTGCCAGGGACTCGGGCAGGGAACAGAGTGCCTGCCCCCAAGAAGGAGGGCAGTAACCCCGCGTGCCTGGTCCCACGTGACGGAAAGAACAGCCCAGCCCCCCCACACACACACACAAGAGGGGGGGGGTCTCCCCTCCGCAATGCCCGGTGCGGCCACAGGAGGGCGGCTCTGAGCCGGGTTTGCCTTCATACGCAGGAGGAGACCACTCCCTGCTCAGAGCCGCCCTCCTGTGGCCGCGCCGGGCATTGCGGCGGGTAGACCCGGGCGGGCACCCCAGCCGGCTCGGCTCCGCGCCGCCCGCCTGGGGCTGGAGCGGGGCTTGGAGCCCGGAGAAAGCGACCCGGAACGAAGCCGGCCCCGTGCCGCCCTCCCTGCGCGGAGCAGGCGGGGTTTCAAGGCCGAGAAAATCACATGGAGGTGACATGGAGGCTGCCCAGGCGGCAGGCGGAGAGAAAAGGGGCCCCGGGACAATCAAACAGCTTCACGCTGCAACCCCCACCGCAGACCAGAGCCCGACAGGCCCCGCGCCCTGGGAACGCGGCGTCCCGCACCACCCGCACGTCGCCAGAACATGCCGCCGCAGCTCTCCGGCCCCGCCCGGGTGTGCGGGGCTGCACCGGGACGTGGGCTCCGGGCGCAGCGGGCCCGGAACAGGAGACACAACGAGCCGACCGTGGCCGCTGAGGATCCGAGTTGGACCAATCGGCGCACAGAAGCCTGCACACCCCCCCCACCATGGCCCGGCGGCCAATCAGAATGCGACGGGGCGGGGTGTCTTGGACCCGCCCCTTTCCTGGCAAAAGCCAATGAGAGCGAAGGGCGTGGCGACGCTAACCCCGCCCATGCGGCCACTCCACCCAATCGCCTCACGTCTCAAGTTGGCCAATGAAAACGCGGGCCTCCGATCCCGGCCCGGAAAGAATGTCCGTGACTCGTGTGTCTGTCCCGGCCGCGCTCAGTGCTCTGGGGACGCCCCGAGCGAGCGAGCGAGCGAGCAAGCGAGCGAGCGAGCCAGGCCTTTTTTCCTCCTCTCTCTCCGCCTTTCCCGCCCGGCTGCAACGTGCTGCAAGAGCCACAGCTGCTTGCCTCTCTCTCTCGACCCTTGTCGCCTGGCTGCAATGCCGCTTTGCAGGACGCGACGGCAGCACCGGGCCTGGTTATATTTGTGCGGCTGAGTTTCTCACTGCCGTGCCCAGCGCGGAGCTCCGGTCTGGGCCCGTTTTGTGACGTGCCAGGGTCCCCGGACCCCGAAGGCCCGGTAGAAACGCGCCGGCGGCCCCGCCCTTTTCCCCCCTTCTCCGCCCTCCTCTCCTGCCTGCAATGCGGAGAGCGACCCACAGGAGGGCAGCACTGAGGCATTTCTTTAATACACGGCACCACAGGAGAGCAGCACCGAGCAGCGCCGCTCCTCGTGGCTGCAGTGCGCGGAGCGCACCACAGGAGGGCAGCACTGAGGCATTCCTTTAATACACGGCACCACAGGAGGGCAGCACCGAGCAGCGCTGCTCCTCGTGGCTGCAGGGCGCGGAGCGCACCACAGGAGGGCAGCACTGAGGCATTCCTTTAATACACGGCACCACAGGAGGGCAGCACCGAGCAGCGCCGCTCCTCGTGGCTGCAGGGCGCTGAGCGCACCACAGGAGGGCAGCACTGAGGCATTCCTTTAATACACGGCACCACAGGAGGGCAGCACCGAGCAGCGCCGCTCCTCGTGGCTGCAGTGCGCGGAGCGCACCACAGGAGGGCAGCACTGAGGCATTCCTTTAATACACGGCACCACAGGAGGGCAGCACCGAGCAGCGCTGCTCCTCGTGGCTGCAGGGCGCGGAGCGCACCACAGGAGGGCAGCACTGAGGCATTCCTTTAATACACGGCACCACAGGAGGGCAGCACCGAGCAGCGCCGCTCCTCGTGGCTGCAGTGCGCGGAGCGCACCACAGGAGGGCAGCACTGACCCGGATTTGTCTTAACACTGAGGCGGAGACCAACGCCGGGCTCAGAGCCGCCCTCCTGTGGCCGCGCCGGGCATTGCGGCGGGGAGACCCGGGCGCGCACCACAGCCGGCTCGGCGCCGCCCGTCGGGGGCTGGAGCGGCGCTTGGAGCCCGGAGATACCGACCCGGAACGAAGCCGGCTCCGTGCCGCCCTCTCTCCACGGACCGGGTGGGGTTGAAAGGCCGAAAAAATCACATGGAGGAGACAGGGAGGCTGCCCAGGCGGCGGGCGGAGAGAAAAGGGGCCTCGCCACACACAGACAGCTTCACTCTTCCAAACCCTGCGCAGAACAGAGCCCGACAGGCCCCGCGCCCCGGGAACGCAGTGTCCCGCACCACCCGCCGAGCTCGCCACAACATCCCGCCGCAGCTCTGCGGCACGGCCCGGGCGTGCGGGGCGGCAGCGGGACGTGGGCTCCGGGCACAGCCGACCCGGCCGCGGGAGAACAGCCGGCGGAGCGGGGCCGCTGAGGATCCGAGTCGGACCAATCGGAACACAGACACGCGCACAGCGCCCACCATTCCCTGCTAGCCAATCAGAATGAGACCGGGGGTGAGGTCGTTCTGTTGGGCCCGCCTCCTCGTGCCAAAGCCAATGAGAGGGAAGAAGGGCGGAGCGGCCCTGACCCCTCCCATGCGGCCACTCCACCCAATCGCCTCATGTCTCAAGGTGGCCAATGAAAAGGCGGGCCTGCGATCCCGGCCAGGAACGAACGTCCGTGACTCGTGTGTCCGTCCCGGCCGCGCTCACTGCTCTAGTGACGCCCCGAGCGAGCGAGCGAGCGAGCGAGCGAGCGAGCGAGCGAGCGCGGCCTTGTTTCCTCCTCTCTCTCCGCCTTTCCCGCCCGGCTGTAACGTGCTGCAAGACCCAGAGCTGCTTGCCTCTCTCTCTCGACCCTTGTCGCCCGGCTGCAATGCCGCTCTGCAGCACGCGACAGCAGCACCGTGCGCTCTCTGCCCTGATTGGTCCGCCTAGGGTCGGGAGCGCGCTGCAAGGTGCTGGCTGCGGGAGCGGTGCTGGCGGGGAGCGGGCGGGCGGGCCAGTGCTGGGGCCACCCACAGCTCGGGCCTCTTCTGGGTAGACAAGGGCTTATGGCAGCTCTCCGGCCCCGCCCGGGTGTGCGGGTCTGCAACGGGACGTGGGCTCCGGGCGCTGCGCACCCGGAACCGGAGACACAACGAGCCGACCGGGGCCGCTGAGGATCCGAGTTGGACCAATCGGCGCACAGAAGCCTGCACACCCCCACCGTGGCCCGGCAGCCAATCAGACTGCGACGGGGGCGGGGTGCCTTGGACCCGCCCCATTCCTGGCAAGAGCCAATGAGAGCGAAGAAGGGCGGGGCGACGCTAACCCCGCCCGTGCGGCCACTCCACCCAATCGCCTCATGTCTCAAGTTGGCCAATGAAAAGGCGCGCCTCCGATCCCGGCCCGGAATGAATGTCCGTGACTCGTGTGTCTGACCCGGCCGCGCTCACTGCTCTGGGGACGCCCCGAGCGAGCGAGCGAGCGGGGACTTCTTTCCTCCGCGCTCTCCGCCTTTCCCGCCCGGCTGCAACGTGCTCGAAGACCCACGGCCCGGCGGCACCGACCTGCTTGCTCCGTTTCGGCCCTTGTCGCCCGGCTCCAATGCCGCTGTGCGGCACGGCACGGCACGGCACGGCACGGCAGCACCGGGCCTGGTTGGATTTCTCCGGCTGAATTTCCTGGCTGCCGTGCCCAGTGCGAAGCTCCGGCCCGGGGCACTGGGCCCATTTTTTGACGTGCCAGGATCCCCAGCCGCGAAACCCCGAGCGGAACACGCCGCCGGGCCCGACCCTTTCCCGACTTCTCCGCCCTTCTCTCCTGGCTGCAAGGCGGCGCGCGCCACAGGAGGGCGGCACTGAGGCCATTCCTTCCCTACACGGTAGCTATCTATCGCCGCAGGACAGCACCGAGCGGCGGCGGGTTCGCCGACGTGCCCACGCCCTCCCTGCGCTTCACCCTGCGCGGAGCAGCCGGCTTCAAAGGCCGAGGAAACAAAACCCTGCCGGCACATCGAGGAGGCAGGGTGGCTTCCCGGGCGGGAGGAGGAGAGAACAGGGGCCCCGGGACAGACAAACAGCTTCAAGCTCAACACCCAACTCAGAGGAAAGCTCGACAGGCCCCGCGCCCTGGGAACGCAGCGACCCGCACGACTCGCCGAGGTCGCCAGAACATGCCGCCGCCGCCGCAGCTCTCCGGGCCCGCCCGGCTGTGCGGGGCAGCAGCGGGACGGGACGGGACGCGCGCTCCGGGCACAGCGCCCGGCCGTGGCTTGAAGACACCGCGCTGAGCGGGGCCACTGAGCTGAGGATCGGAGTCGGACCAATCGGCGCAGAGAAACCCTCACACACCCACCTTGTCCGTCAGCCAATCAGAAGACGAAGAAGCAGGCCGGCCTCCTGGTCCCGCCTACGTTGGCACAGGCCAATCAGAGGGAAGAAGGGCGGAGTGGCCGTGACTCCGCCCTGGAGGCCATTCCCCCCAATCGCCTCCCGGCTGCTGTTGGCCAATGGGAACACGAGCCTTGGATCCCGGCCCTGGCGGTGGTCTGCCCGGCCCTGAGTCGATGTCCGCGCATCGTGTGTCCGCCCCGAGCAGCGCCTGCCCCGGCCGCGGCCACTGCCCGAGTGACCCTCGAGAGAGAGCGAGGCCTTTGTATTCCTTCTCTCTCTGCCTCGATCTCCTGCCTGCCCGAGCTGGAGGCGCGGGGCCCGGAGCAGCTGTCCTTCTCTCTGCCCTCATCTCTCGGCTTGAACCCTAGGGCAGTAGCATAGGGCAGGAGTTTCGGTTGAAGCGCAGTGAGGGCGGCACGGAGCCGGCTTCGTTCCGGGTCGCTATCTCCGGGCTCCAAGCCCCGCTCCAGCCCCAGGCGGGCAGCGCGGAGCCGAGCCGGCTGGGGTGCCCGCCCGGGTCTCCCCGCCGCAATGCCCGGCGCGGCCACGGGAGGGCGGCTCTGAGCCCGGCTCCTTCCCCGCCCTCACGGGCCGCAGCAATGCCCCGACGCGACCACAGGAGGGCAGCACCGAGCTGCCGGGTCGTCCGCCCTCCTGGGCGCCGCTCCTCGTGGCTGCAGTGCTGGGAGCGCACCACGGGAGGGCAGCACTGAGCCGGGTTTCCTGCACACTGCGGGGGGAGGCCCGTGACGTCACTGCCTGTCTGCTCACGTCGCGCGGCTCCGGCGCGGGCGCGGGGGCGGGGGCGGGGCGGGGCGGGGCGGCAGCTGTTGCGGCGACCAGGGCGGGGCGTGCGGGAGACTGCGCTGCCCAGGGCGCGGGGCCTGCGGGGCTCTCTGCTGCGCTTGGCGGCAGCCGCACAGTCAGGCCCGGGTTCTCGGGAGGAGAGAAGGCTGCACGGAAGCCTTCAAGCCCTGGAGGCGAGACGGCGCTCCCCGCTGCCAGACAGTATCGCGGCCGGACCAGGGCTCCGGAGCGTCCCGGCTTCTCCTCGTGCTCAGGGGCCGCCTCCGCGGACAAAACGTGCTGCTGCGCGGGGCCCGGCCCGGCCCGGCCCGGCCCGACCCGGCTGTCCCTGCGGGCACCGCCTCCCGCCGCCCCGACCCAGCCCGGCCCGGTGCGCGGAGAGTGGCGGCGCCAGAGGCCGCTTCGCACGGCGCGGAGCCGCCCGGGGACGTGCCGCGGGCGGGGAAGGAGCGGCCCCGGACCCGCACACGGGCGCGCCGTTCCCCCGCGGCAAAGGCCGGGTGCGGGCGAGGCTTGCGGCGCGGGGCGGGTTCGGGCTGGGCTGGGCTGGGCTGGGCTCCGGGCCGCGCTGTCCAGGCGGCTGCTTCGAGGGGGGGAGCTGAAGCTGATTGGCCGTCGCGTACGCTCTCTGCCCTGATTGGTCCGCCTACGGTCCGGAGAGCGCGCCGCAAGGTCCTGACTGCGGGAGCCGTGCTCGCGGGGAGGCTGGGGGGGGGGGCGCGGCGCGAAAGCGCGTGGGGGCACCGACAGCTCGAGCCTCCTTCGGGCAGACAAGGGCTGATCTCGGCGCCTCAGCAAGGTGACACTGTGCTCTGACCCTGCCCTAGATACCGGCCCGGTGGTTAAGAGTTCAGCGGTGCTGGCGGGTGCCTAAGCACGGGCTGGGGAAGAGCCCGCTTTCAGGAGAAGTGGAAAACCCTGCACCTGAGAGCTGACTGTCACAGCTCTTCAAGGTGCCGGAGAGCAAGCACTCAAAACAACAGGCCCCTGGGGAAAGCTCTACCCCTGCCCCCAGTGTGACGATGAAGGCATGAACTTCACTATGAGAGCAAAAGCAACAGCCAGGGAGCACAGGGGCGTGTTAAGCACGCCGGCTCCGTCCTGCAATGAATGCGGACACAGCATAGATGAACAGACACAGGTTGTTAGATTTGGAGCTACACAGAGCGGAAGTTATGTGCAGCTGGATAGCTAGAGAGAAAAATACACAAATATAGACATATTAAGAGAGAGAGAGAGAGGGTTACAGCTGGAGATGCATGCACCTGGGGATATATGAACCGGGGCATATATGCATCTATATACAGATATGGACATATTTAGAGACCTACATAGTGAGAGCTGAACATAGATAGAGCTGGAGATAAAAAGAGATGCAAATATAAAGAGAGGTGGAGATATACCGCGATGGACATGTTCAGAAATGGAGATATATAGAGACATAGATATATAGACATGTCGATAGATGAAGCTGGAGACATACAGAGCTGGCATTATTCAGTGCTCGAGATATTCCGAGCTGGATGTATACAATAAGGTAGATATTTAGAGAGGTAGAAGCTGGAGCTATTCACAGCTGCAGATATTCAGACAGATAGCTATATAGAGATAGAGATATATGAATCTGGACATATAGAGAGCTGGAGGTATAGAGAGAAGTACATATATGAAGCTAGAGATATACAGAGCTGAAGATATACTGAGCTGCAGATAGATATATAGATATATACACACAGACAGGATTAGGCACGGACTCGTAGCGCTTGATTAAAGAGTATTTTACTTACACCGTAGATGGTCGCGGTGCAGGCAGGAAACACTTCGCTTAAGTTGCAGTTACAAACGACAAGAAAACTCGCACGAACAAGACCCGTAGAAAACTCGAGCCTCTTGAAACAACTCGGCCAGAGCTCTGGATACACACACACACACGAAGTTTGTTAGGCTCCGTGGACCGAGCGCGCAGGGAAGGGGTTCGTCGAGGGATAGCGTTTCGGCGACGGGGAGAGGCTAGAGGTTGATCAGGCCCCCATATCCTTCTTAAGGCACACGCTGGGTTCGTTGCGCTCCACAGCGCGCTTAGAGTTCTTCACGAGATGTGAAGTCCTCCTTCTCCTCCTCCAACTTGGGCAGAAACCGCTCAAGCCTCTTATACGGCTAGCAAGCCAATCGCTAGCCGCCACGTGGGAATAATTTAGAAACAGCCACTAGTGGGACACAAATTTGCATGCGGGTGGCGGGAACTCCTTTGCACCGGGGTTTTCTCTATGCAACTGAGAATTGCACCCTGCAAAGAAAGCTCCTGTGGCGGGAAATAATTCTGCAGTGCCGAAGCGCTCGCAAAATCATACCCTTTGGGTCATGACGTCTACGCCGAACCCCATCCTATTCTCATCTGCCCGCTTTTGTGGTCTGTCTAAATCTAGTTGCGGCCTCTTTCTCCCGTCAAGTGTGTCCACCTCGCCCCACATCTGAGTGTCATCAGCAAACCTGGACAGCGTGCTTCCCACCCCCTCGTCCAAGTCGCTGATGAAGAAGTCAAAGAGCGTGGGCCCGAGGACCGAGCCCTGGGGGACCCCACTGCTCACATCTCGCCAGGCTGAGTACAACCTGTCTCTCTGGGTACGCCCCATCAGCCAATTTTCTACCCATCCAACTGTGTAGGCATCAATGCCACAGTCGCTTAATTTATTGATGAGGATGGGGTGAGAGACAGTGTCAAAGGTCTTCTTAAAGTCTAGAAAGACTACGTCCAAAGCGACACCACGATCCAAGGATTTAGTTACTTGGTCATAAAAGGCAATCAGGTTGGTCAGGCAGGACCTGCCTTTGATGAACCCATGCTGATTGCCCCTGAGCGTGATCTCCCCTGCAGGCCCCCCACTGATGTGCTCCTGGATGATTCTCTCCAAGATCTTCCTGAGCAACGAGGTGAGGCTGGCAGGCCTATAGTTACTTGGGTCCTCCTTCCTCCCTTTCTTGGAAATTGGGGAAACATTAGCCTTTTTCCAATCCCACGGCGCCCGGCCAGATGACCACGAATGCTCAGACAGCCGGGCCAAGGGCTCCGCGATGACCCCTGCCAGCTCCCTCAACACCCTTGGGTGGAGGGCATCCGGACCTGCAGATTTAAATATGTCTAGCCCTTCCAGAAGATCCCTAACTACCTCTCCGCTCACTGAAGGCCTAACAGAGCTATCCCCGAGATTGTCCCGACCTCTGGTAGGTGGGTTATCCCGGTCCCTGTTCAAGAAAACAGAGGCAAAGACATGGTTACAAATATCAGCTTTCTTGTCTGCTGTAGCCACCAGATGACTGTTTGCCTCTTGCAGTGGCCCGACATTGCCTGGTGCCCTCTTCTTGCTCCCAATGGACTTGAAAAAGGACTTGTTGTTGTCCGTAATCCTGGACGCTAGCCTGAGCTCCATATCTCTACCTTCCTCATAGCCCTCCTACACTCCCGGGAAGAGGAGTACTCCTCCTTGGTGACAGCTCCTCCCTTCCACTGGTTGTACGCCCCACTTCTAGTCCTCAGGCATTGCTGAGTGCCCTTGCTGAACCGAGGGGGTTTCTGAGCACTCTTACCCAGCTTGCTTCTCTCAGGCACTGTTAACCTTTGGGCCTGGAGGATCGCCCCCTTAAGGTACAACCATCCCTCATGGACTCCCATCTCCTCTCCCTTCTGGGCCCTCAGGGCCTCCCCGACTTGTCTCCTAAGCTCACTGATGTTGGCACTTCTGAAGTCAAGGGCTTTAGCCTTGGTGTAAGCCCTTGACACCCAGCACTGGAAAGTGAAATCCAGCAGGTGAGGATCACTATTGCCCAGGGGGTCAAGGACCTGCAGTCCCCTCACCACGTCATCCCTAATGGCCAGGACCAGGTCCAGCAAGGCGTTACCCCTAGTGAGGCTGTGCACTTCCTCGATAAGGTGAAGGTCCTCTAATACAGCCAGGAACCAACGAGAGCGGTCAGACCAACCAGCACACGGCTGGGTACTTTTGGTCACCCATGACAATAACATCTCTTGACCTAAACTACCATATGTAGAGATATAAATCTGGAGATAAACAGAGCTGGAGATATACAGACAGGTAGCTATATAAAGCTGGACCTATTCACAGCTGGAGCTATTCACAGGTGGAGATATATGAATCTGGAGATATACTGACAGGTAGGTATACTGAGCTGCATATATATATATATACACACACACACACACACACACACACACACACACACAGGTACATATATGAAGATGGAGCTATTCAGATATAGAGAGCAGTAGATATATAAGGATGTAGAGATATGAATCTGGAGGTATATAGAGCTGTAGATATACTGAGCTGCATATAGATATACAACTCTATATATAGGAAACTGGATCTCTTCAGACCTGGAGATCTGCAGAGCTCCAGATATTGAGACCTGGAGATATTCAGGAAGGTAGATATATAGAGATGTAGATCTAGTAAGATGGAGATGTGCAGAGCTGGACATATATAGACAGGTAGATACAGAAAGCTGGAGTTATTCAGAGCTGGAGATCTTGATAGCTGGAGATATTTAGACCTTATGATATGCAGAGCTGGAGATATTCAGAGAGGTAGATATAGAAATATGTAGAGGTATGAATCTGGAGATATGTAGAGCTGTAGAAATAGAGAGATGTAGATATATGAAGCTGGAGATATTCAGAGATGGACATATATAGAGATGTAAGCCTATGAATCATGAGATACCTAGATCTGGACATCTATAGAGATGTCGAGTACGAAGCTGGAGTTATTCAAAGCTGGAGATATTCAGCAAGGTACAGATATAGAGATGGAGATCTATGAAGCTGGAGATATGAAGAGGTGGAAATATATAGACAGGTAGACATAGAAAGCTGGAGATATTGAGCGCTGCAGTTATTCAGAGCTGGATCTATACAGAGTTGGAGATATTCCGAGGTGAAGATATTAATAGCTGGAGATATTCACAGGTGGAACTATTGACAGATGGAAATATTTAGACCTGGAGATATTCAGAGCTGGAGATATTCAGAGAGGTAGATACATAGAGATGTAGATATATGAAGAAAGATATATACAGAGCTGAAGATATAGTGACCATGGGCACATATATACAGGTAGATATATGAAGCTGGAGCTCTTCAAAGATGGAGATATGCAGAGAGGTAGATACATAGAGATGTAGATATATGAAGCGGTAGATAAACACAGCTGAAGATATACCGAGCTGGATATAGATAGACAATATATATGTATATACAAACACAATACATACACACACACACACACACACACACACTATATACACACACACAATATATATATATATATATACACACACACACTCTCTATACGCTATCTATGTATATATCTATCTATCTATATAAAGACACTCTCTCTATATATATGCACACACAAACACTCTCTATATAAGTACACACACACTATAGACACACACACACTATACACACACACACTATATATACACACACATATCTAGAAACAAGATAGATAGATAGATAGATAGATATACACACACTACACATACACACAGACACACATACACCGAGAGATTTATGTAGCTGGAGATATTCAGAGCTGGACATACTGACAGCTGGAGATATGCAGAGCTGGAGATATTCAGAGAGGTAGATATAGAAATATGTAGAGGTATGAATCTGGAGACATGTAGAGCTGTAGAAATAGAGAGATGTAGATATATGAAGCTGGAGATATTCAGAGCTGGACATATATAGAGATGTAGGCCTATGAATCAGGAGATACCTAGATCTGGACATCTATAGAGATGTCGAGTACGAAGCTGGAGTTATTCAAAGCTGGAGATATTCAGCAAGGTACAGATATAGAGATG
>NC_081839.1:35407541-35480041 GCF_030867095.1 Alligator mississippiensis | reverse complement strand
GATCCTATGACCCCAGCCGACTTCCTGCCCTTCCTTTGGGCAGGGGGCTGGACTCGATGATCTTCCGGGGTCCCTTCCAGCCCGAATGTCTATGAAATCTATGACACTCACCCCCCACAACCGCCACGAGCCCGCCCACGTGCCCGCACAGCCCCGCTCGCCGGCCCCGGTGCAGACGACGCCCCCCCCGCGACCCCCGCCGTGGCACGAGACCGGGCTGGGCCTGGCGCCTCGGCGGGCGGGCGGGCGGGGGGGAGGGAGCGGCGACACGGCGCAGGCGCGGGGCGAGCGGCGGAGGAGCGGCCGGGCGGCGGCACCGCGCACAAAGCCGCTCGCGGCACCGCTGCCTCCCTCCGCCGTGTCCGGGCCGGCAACAGCTGCAGTGCGCGGCGTGCCCACAGGAGAGCAGCACTGAGCCGTGCTCAGGAGCCGCCCGCCCCTCCCCGCTGCAGTGCCCGGCCTCAGCCACCGCGGGGCAGCACCGAGCGCGCTCTCCCGTTCTCCGCCTTCCAGCCCCGGCTGCGGCGCCGGGGGAAGCGCAGGACGGCGGCCCCGACAGCAGCGTGTCCTTGTTCACGCCCCCGCCCCCCGCCCCAGTACTGTCCAGGGCCGCACACCGTACCTAGGGGATGTGTTGAAATCCAGCCATTAATATCTAGCAATATGCAGACGTACTGCTGTGTGAACACCTCCATCCATTTCCCTGTTGGGGAGATGGACGGCCACAGACAGACACTAGTAGGATGGCTACGTTGGTTATGGGGTGTATTCTGCACGCACACGCACACATCCCTGTCACAGCCCCGGGCGGGAGGCGTGTTTGCCCCTCGCCGCGCTCACGCTCACGCTGCGGCCCCCGGCTCCCACCCTGCTCGGGGCACGCGCCGGCCGCAGAGACAAGCGGCCGAACGTCGCCGCCGGGGATCGGAGCTGGACCAATCGGCACACAAAGGAGTGCCGACACCCCCATCCCCCACAGCCAATCCCAATCCGAGCAAGAAGGGCGAGCTCCTGGACCCGCCTCCTCAGACAGAGGCCAATCAGAGCGAAGCAGGGCGGAGCGGCACGGACCCTACCCCCAAAAGCAGCCAATCGCCGCTCTCCTGACAGGAACCAATGGGAACACGAGCCTCCGATCCCGGCCCCGCTGCGCTCCCCGGCCCTGAAGCCATGTCCGTGACTCGCGTGTCCGTGCCGAGCGGGGCGGCGCGGCGCGGCCTGCCCCGGCCGCCGGCCCTGCCCGAGTGACCCCCGAGCCAGCGAGCGAAACTTGTGTTCTTCTTCTCTGTCTGCCTTGACCTCCCGCCTGCCCGAGCTGGAGGCGCGGCGCCCCGAGCCGCTGTCCCTCTCTCTGCCCTCCTCTCTCCTCTGGAAACCTCGTGTTGAATCGTAGGGCACTAGCACAGGGCAGGGTTTTCTTTTCTCTGCCTTTAAAGCCCGGCTGCTCCGCGCAGGGTGGCTGCCGCGCAGGGAGGGCGGCACGGAGCCGGCCTCGTTCCGCGGCTCGCCGCACCGCTTTCCACACAAGTATCACCATGTCGCCACAGGCACTTGCAGGAGAAGTTGGGGGACAAAAGCAACAATCAAGTTGCCCACAGAAATCTCTTTTCCCCCCAAAAGTTCCCAACTGGCCTCCGATAATCAGCACAACTGTCCTCCCAAAACACTCACCACAGTCCCACACAGCATCACACTGTTTTCCAAGTGAGAAGAGATTGGTTCTGGGGATTCTTTTCTGGTTCGAGACCGTGTTTATTGAAATGTGTGAGTTTGCATTCTTCCAGCTCTCTCCACGCCAGCACGGGAGTCTCCCCGCGCCCTCCCCGCTGCTCCCCGCCGGTCCCCGCGCCCTGCGCAGGCCTGTGCCAGGGACTCGGGCAGGGAACAGAGTGCCTGCCCCCAAGAAGGAGGGCAGTAACCCCGCGTGCCTGGTCCCACGTGACGGAAAGAACAGCCCAGCCCCCCCACACACACACACAAGAGGGGGGGGGTCTCCCCTCCGCAATGCCCGGTGCGGCCACAGGAGGGCGGCTCTGAGCCGGGTTTGCCTTCATACGCAGGAGGAGACCACTCCCTGCTCAGAGCCGCCCTCCTGTGGCCGCGCCGGGCATTGCGGCGGGTAGACCCGGGCGGGCACCCCAGCCGGCTCGGCTCCGCGCCGCCCGCCTGGGGCTGGAGCGGGGCTTGGAGCCCGGAGAAAGCGACCCGGAACGAAGCCGGCCCCGTGCCGCCCTCCCTGCGCGGAGCAGGCGGGGTTTCAAGGCCGAGAAAATCACATGGAGGTGACATGGAGGCTGCCCAGGCGGCAGGCGGAGAGAAAAGGGGCCCCGGGACAATCAAACAGCTTCACGCTGCAACCCCCACCGCAGACCAGAGCCCGACAGGCCCCGCGCCCTGGGAACGCGGCGTCCCGCACCACCCGCACGTCGCCAGAACATGCCGCCGCAGCTCTCCGGCCCCGCCCGGGTGTGCGGGGCTGCACCGGGACGTGGGCTCCGGGCGCAGCGGGCCCGGAACAGGAGACACAACGAGCCGACCGTGGCCGCTGAGGATCCGAGTTGGACCAATCGGCGCACAGAAGCCTGCACACCCCCCCCACCATGGCCCGGCGGCCAATCAGAATGCGACGGGGCGGGGTGTCTTGGACCCGCCCCTTTCCTGGCAAAAGCCAATGAGAGCGAAGGGCGTGGCGACGCTAACCCCGCCCATGCGGCCACTCCACCCAATCGCCTCACGTCTCAAGTTGGCCAATGAAAACGCGGGCCTCCGATCCCGGCCCGGAAAGAATGTCCGTGACTCGTGTGTCTGTCCCGGCCGCGCTCAGTGCTCTGGGGACGCCCCGAGCGAGCGAGCGAGCGAGCAAGCGAGCGAGCGAGCCAGGCCTTTTTTCCTCCTCTCTCTCCGCCTTTCCCGCCCGGCTGCAACGTGCTGCAAGAGCCACAGCTGCTTGCCTCTCTCTCTCGACCCTTGTCGCCTGGCTGCAATGCCGCTTTGCAGGACGCGACGGCAGCACCGGGCCTGGTTATATTTGTGCGGCTGAGTTTCTCACTGCCGTGCCCAGCGCGGAGCTCCGGTCTGGGCCCCGTTTTGTGACGTGCCAGGGTCCCCGGAACCCCGAAGGCCCGGTAGAAACGCGCCGGCGGCCCCGCCCTTTTCCCCCCTTCTCCGCCCTCCTCTCCTGCCTGCAATGCGGAGAGCGACCCACAGGAGGGCAGCACTGAGGCATTTCTTTAATACACGGCACCACAGGAGAGCAGCACCGAGCAGCGCCGCTCCTCGTGGCTGCAGTGCGCGGAGCGCACCACAGGAGGGCAGCACTGAGGCATTCCTTTAATACACGGCACCACAGGAGGGCAGCACCGAGCAGCGCTGCTCCTCGTGGCTGCAGGGCGCGGAGCGCACCACAGGAGGGCAGCACTGAGGCATTCCTTTAATACACGGCACCACAGGAGGGCAGCACCGAGCAGCGCCGCTCCTCGTGCTGCAGGGCGCTGAGCGCACCACAGGAGGGCAGCACTGAGGGCATTCCTTTAATACACGGCACCACAGGAGGGCAGCACCGAGCAGCGCCGCTCCTCGTGGCTGCAGTGCGCGGAGCGCACCACAGGAGGGCAGCACTGAGGCATTCCTTTAATACACGGCACCACAGGAGGGCAGCACCGAGCAGCGCTGCTCCTCGTGGCTGCAGGGCGCGGAGCGCACCACAGGAGGGCAGCACTGAGGCATTCCTTTAATACACGGCACCACAGGAGGGCAGCACCGAGCAGCGCCGCTCCTCGTGGCTGCAGTGCGCGGAGCGCACCACAGGAGGGCAGCACTGACCCGGATTTGTCTTAACACTGAGGCGGAGACCAACGCCGGGCTCAGAGCCGCCCTCCTGTGGCCGCGCCGGGCATTGCGGCGGGGAGACCCGGGCGCGCACCACAGCCGGCTCGGCGCCGCCCGTCGGGGGCTGGAGCGGCGCTTGGAGCCCGGAGATACCGACCCGGAACGAAGCCGGCTCCGTGCCGCCCTCTCTCCACGGACCGGGTGGGGTTGAAAGGCCGAAAAAATCACATGGAGGAGACAGGGAGGCTGCCCAGGCGGCGGGCGGAGAGAAAAGGGGCCTCGCCACACACAGACAGCTTCACTCTTCCAAACCCTGCGCAGAACAGAGCCCGACAGGCCCCGCGCCCCGGGAACGCAGTGTCCCGCACCACCCGCCGAGCTCGCCACAACACTCCCGCCGCAGCTCTGCGGCACGGCCCGGGCGTGCGGGGCGGCAGCGGGGACGTGGGCTCCGGGCACAGCCGACCCGGCCGCGGGAGAACAGCCGGCGGAGCGGGGCCGCTGAGGATCCGAGTCGGACCAATCGGAACACAGACACGCGCACAGCGCCCACCATTCCCTGCTAGCCAATCAGAATGAGACCGGGGGTGAGGTCGTTCTGTTGGGCCCGCCTCCTCGTGCCAAAGCCAATGAGAGGGAAGAAGGGCGGAGCGGCCCTGACCCCCTCCCATGCGGCCACTCCACCCAATCGCCTCATGTCTCAAGGTGGCAATGAAAAGGACTGCGATCCCGGCCAGGAACGAACGTCCGTGACTCGTGTGTCCGTCCCGGCCGCGCTCACTGCTCTAGTGACGCCCCGAGCGAGCGAGCGAGCGAGCGAGCGAGCGAGCGAGCGAGCGCGGCCTTGTTTCCTCCTCTCTCTCCGCCTTTCCCGCCCGGCTGTAACGTGCTGCAAGACCCAGAGCTGCTTGCCTCTCTCTCTCGACCCTTGTCGCCCGGCTGCAATGCCGCTCTGCAGCACGCGACAGCAGCACCGTGCGCTCTCTGCCCTGATTGGTCCGCCTAGGGTCGGGAGCGCGCTGCAAGGTGCTGGCTGCGGGAGCGGTGCTGGCGGGGAGCGGGCGGGCGGGCCAGTGCTGGGGCCACCCACAGCTCGGGCCTCTTCTGGGTAGACAAGGGCTTATGGCAGCTCTCCGGCCCCGCCCGGGTGTGCGGGTCTGCAACGGGACGTGGGCTCCGGGCGCTGCGCACCCGGAACCGGAGACACAACGAGCCGACCGGGGCCGCTGAGGATCCGAGTTGGACCAATCGGCGCACAGAAGCCTGCACACCCCCACCGTGGCCCGGCAGCCAATCAGACTGCGACGGGGGCGGGGTGCCTTGGACCCGCCCCATTCCTGGCAAGAGCCAATGAGAGCGAAGAAGGGCGGGGCGACGCTAACCCCGCCCGTGCGGCCACTCCACCCAATCGCCTCATGTCTCAAGTTGGCCAATGAAAAGGCGCGCCTCCGATCCCGGCCCGGAATGAATGTCCGTGACTCGTGTGTCTGACCCGGCCGCGCTCACTGCTCTGGGGACGCCCCGAGCGAGCGAGCGAGCGGGGACTTCTTTCCTCCGCGCTCTCCGCCTTTCCCGCCCGGCTGCAACGTGCTCGAAGACCCACGGCCCGGCGGCACCGACCTGCTTGCTCCGTTTCGGCCCTTGTCGCCCGGCTCCAATGCCGCTGTGCGGCACGGCACGGCACGGCACGGCACGGCAGCACCGGGCCTGGTTGGATTTCTCCGGCTGAATTTCCTGGCTGCCGTGCCCAGTGCGAAGCTCCGGCCCGGGGCACTGGGCCCATTTTTTGACGTGCCAGGATCCCCAGCCGCGAAACCCCGAGCGGAACACGCCGCCGGGCCCGACCCTTTCCCGACTTCTCCGCCCTTCTCTCCTGGCTGCAAGGCGGCGCGCGCCACAGGAGGGCGGCACTGAGGCCATTCCTTCCCTACACGGTAGCTATCTATCGCCGCAGGACAGCACCGAGCGGCGGCGGGTTCGCCGACGTGCCCACGCCCTCCCTGCGCTTCACCCTGCGCGGAGCAGCCGGCTTCAAAGGCCGAGGAAACAAAACCCTGCCGGCACATCGAGGAGGCAGGGTGGCTTCCCGGGCGGGAGGAGGAGAGAACAGGGGCCCCGGGACAGACAAACAGCTTCAAGCTCAACACCCAACTCAGAGGAAAGCTCGACAGGCCCCGCGCCCTGGGAACGCAGCGACCCGCACGACTCGCCGAGGTCGCCAGAACATGCCGCCGCCGCCGCAGCTCTCCGGGCCCGCCCGGCTGTGCGGGGCAGCAGCGGGACGGGACGGGACGCGCGCTCCGGGCACAGCGCCCGGCCGTGGCTTGAAGACACCGCGCTGAGCGGGGCCACTGAGCTGAGGATCGGAGTCGGACCAATCGGCGCAGAGAAACCCTCACACACCCACCTTGTCCGTCAGCCAATCAGAAGACGAAGAAGCAGGCCGGCCTCCTGGTCCCGCCTACGTTGGCACAGGCCAATCAGAGGGAAGAAGGGCGGAGTGGCCGTGACTCCGCCCTGGAGGCCATTCCCCCCAATCGCCTCCCGGCTGCTGTTGGCCAATGGGAACACGAGCCTTGGATCCCGGCCCTGGCGGTGGTCTGCCCGGCCCTGAGTCGATGTCCGCGCATCGTGTGTCCGCCCCGAGCAGCGCCTGCCCCGGCCGCGGCCACTGCCCGAGTGACCCTCGAGAGAGAGCGAGGCCTTTGTATTCCTTCTCTCTCTGCCTCGATCTCCTGCCTGCCCGAGCTGGAGGCGCGGGGCCCGGAGCAGCTGTCCTTCTCTCTGCCCTCATCTCTCGGCTTGAACCCTAGGGCAGTAGCATAGGGCAGGAGTTTCGGTTGAAGCGCAGTGAGGGCGGCACGGAGCCGGCTTCGTTCCGGGTCGCTATCTCCGGGCTCCAAGCCCCGCTCCAGCCCCAGGCGGGCAGCGCGGAGCCGAGCCGGCTGGGGTGCCCGCCCGGGTCTCCCCGCCGCAATGCCCGGCGCGGCCACGGGAGGGCGGCTCTGAGCCCGGCTCCTTCCCCGCCCTCACGGGCCGCAGCAATGCCCCGACGCGACCACAGGAGGGCAGCACCGAGCTGCCGGGTCGTCCGCCCTCCTGGGCGCCGCTCCTCGTGGCTGCAGTGCTGGGAGCGCACCACGGGAGGGCAGCACTGAGCCGGGTTTCCTGCACACTGCGGGGGGAGGCCCGTGACGTCACTGCCTGTCTGCTCACGTCGCGCGGCTCCGGCGCGGGCGCGGGGGCGGGGGCGGGGCGGGGCGGGGCGGCAGCTGTTGCGGCGACCAGGGCGGGGCGTGCGGGAGACTGCGCTGCCCAGGGCGCGGGGCCTGCGGGGCTCTCTGCTGCGCTTGGCGGCAGCCGCACAGTCAGGCCCGGGTTCTCGGGAGGAGAGAAGGCTGCACGGAAGCCTTCAAGCCCTGGAGGCGAGACGGCGCTCCCCGCTGCCAGACAGTATCGCGGCCGGACCAGGGCTCCGGAGCGTCCCGGCTTCTCCTCGTGCTCAGGGGCCGCCTCCGCGGACAAAACGTGCTGCTGCGCGGGGCCCGGCCCGGCCCGGCCCGGCCCGACCCGGCTGTCCCTGCGGGCACCGCCTCCCGCCGCCCCGACCCAGCCCGGCCCGGTGCGCGGAGAGTGGCGGCGCCAGAGGCCGCTTCGCACGGCGCGGAGCCGCCCGGGGACGTGCCGCGGGCGGGGAAGGAGCGGCCCCGGACCCGCACACGGGCGCGCCGTTCCCCCGCGGCAAAGGCCGGGTGCGGGCGAGGCTTGCGGCGCGGGGCGGGTTCGGGCTGGGCTGGGCTGGGCTGGGCTCCGGGCCGCGCTGTCCAGGCGGCTGCTTCGAGGGGGGGAGCTGAAGCTGATTGGCCGTCGCGTACGCTCTCTGCCCTGATTGGTCCGCCTACGGTCCGGAGAGCGCGCCGCAAGGTCCTGACTGCGGGAGCCGTGCTCGCGGGGAGGCTGGGGGGGGGGGCGCGGCGCGAAAGCGCGTGGGGGCACCGACAGCTCGAGCCTCCTTCGGGCAGACAAGGGCTGATCTCGGCGCCTCAGCAAGGTGACACTGTGCTCTGACCCTGCCCTAGATACCGGCCCGGTGGTTAAGAGTTCAGCGGTGCTGGCGGGTGCCTAAGCACGGGCTGGGGAAGAGCCCGCTTTCAGGAGAAGTGGAAAACCCTGCACCTGAGAGCTGACTGTCACAGCTCTTCAAGGTGCCGGAGAGCAAGCACTCAAAACAACAGGCCCCTGGGGAAAGCTCTACCCCTGCCCCCAGTGTGACGATGAAGGCATGAACTTCACTATGAGAGCAAAAGCAACAGCCAGGGAGCACAGGGGCGTGTTAAGCACGCCGGCTCCGTCCTGCAATGAATGCGGACACAGCATAGATGAACAGACACAGGTTGTTAGATTTGGAGCTACACAGAGCGGAAGTTATGTGCAGCTGGATAGCTAGAGAGAAAAATACACAAATATAGACATATTAAGAGAGAGAGAGAGAGGGTTACAGCTGGAGATGCATGCACCTGGGGATATATGAACCGGGGCATATATGCATCTATATACAGATATGGACATATTTAGAGACCTACATAGTGAGAGCTGAACATAGATAGAGCTGGAGATAAAAAGAGATGCAAATATAAAGAGAGGTGGAGATATACCGCGATGGACATGTTCAGAAATGGAGATATATAGAGACATAGATATATAGACATGTCGATAGATGAAGCTGGAGACATACAGAGCTGGCATTATTCAGTGCTCGAGATATTCCGAGCTGGATGTATACAATAAGGTAGATATTTAGAGAGGTAGAAGCTGGAGCTATTCACAGCTGCAGATATTCAGACAGATAGCTATATAGAGATAGAGATATATGAATCTGGACATATAGAGAGCTGGAGGTATAGAGAGAAGTACATATATGAAGCTAGAGATATACAGAGCTGAAGATATACTGAGCTGCAGATAGATATATAGATATATACACACAGACAGGATTAGGCACGGACTCGTAGCGCTTGATTAAAGAGTATTTTACTTACACCGTAGATGGTCGCGGTGCAGGCAGGAAACACTTCGCTTAAGTTGCAGTTACAAACGACAAGAAAACTCGCACGAACAAGACCCGTAGAAAACTCGAGCCTCTTGAAACAACTCGGCCAGAGCTCTGGATACACACACACACACGAAGTTTGTTAGGCTCCGTGGACCGAGCGCGCAGGGAAGGGGTTCGTCGAGGGATAGCGTTTCGGCGACGGGGAGAGGCTAGAGGTTGATCAGGCCCCCATATCCTTCTTAAGGCACACGCTGGGTTCGTTGCGCTCCACAGCGCGCTTAGAGTTCTTCACGAGATGTGAAGTCCTCCTTCTCCTCCTCCAACTTGGGCAGAAACCGCTCAAGCCTCTTATACGGCTAGCAAGCCAATCGCTAGCCGCCACGTGGGAATAATTTAGAAACAGCCACTAGTGGGACACAAATTTGCATGCGGGTGGCGGGAACTCCTTTGCACCGGGGTTTTCTCTATGCAACTGAGAATTGCACCCTGCAAAGAAAGCTCCTGTGGCGGGAAATAATTCTGCAGTGCCGAAGCGCTCGCAAAATCATACCCTTTGGGTCATGACGTCTACGCCGAACCCCATCCTATTCTCATCTGCCCGCTTTTGTGGTCTGTCTAAATCTAGTTGCGGCCTCTTTCTCCCGTCAAGTGTGTCCACCTCGCCCCACATCTGAGTGTCATCAGCAAACCTGGACAGCGTGCTTCCCACCCCCTCGTCCAAGTCGCTGATGAAGAAGTCAAAGAGCGTGGGCCCGAGGACCGAGCCCTGGGGGACCCCACTGCTCACATCTCGCCAGGCTGAGTACAACCTGTCTCTCTGGGTACGCCCCATCAGCCAATTTTCTACCCATCCAACTGTGTAGGCATCAATGCCACAGTCGCTTAATTTATTGATGAGGATGGGGTGAGAGACAGTGTCAAAGGTCTTCTTAAAGTCTAGAAAGACTACGTCCAAAGCGACACCACGATCCAAGGATTTAGTTACTTGGTCATAAAAGGCAATCAGGTTGGTCAGGCAGGACCTGCCTTTGATGAACCCATGCTGATTGCCCCTGAGCGTGATCTCCCCTGCAGGCCCCCCACTGATGTGCTCCTGGATGATTCTCTCCAAGATCTTCCTGAGCAACGAGGTGAGGCTGGCAGGCCTATAGTTACTTGGGTCCTCCTTCCTCCCTTTCTTGGAAATTGGGGAAACATTAGCCTTTTTCCAATCCCACGGCGCCCGGCCAGATGACCACGAATGCTCAGACAGCCGGGCCAAGGGCTCCGCGATGACCCCTGCCAGCTCCCTCAACACCCTTGGGTGGAGGGCATCCGGACCTGCAGATTTAAATATGTCTAGCCCTTCCAGAAGATCCCTAACTACCTCTCCGCTCACTGAAGGCCTAACAGAGCTATCCCCGAGATTGTCCCGACCTCTGGTAGGTGGGTTATCCCGGTCCCTGTTCAAGAAAACAGAGGCAAAGACATGGTTACAAATATCAGCTTTCTTGTCTGCTGTAGCCACCAGATGACTGTTTGCCTCTTGCAGTGGCCCGACATTGCCTGGTGCCCTCTTCTTGCTCCCAATGGACTTGAAAAAGGACTTGTTGTTGTCCGTAATCCTGGACGCTAGCCTGAGCTCCATATCTCTACCTTCCTCATAGCCCTCCTACACTCCCGGGAAGAGGAGTACTCCTCCTTGGTGACAGCTCCTCCCTTCCACTGGTTGTACGCCCCACTTCTAGTCCTCAGGCATTGCTGAGTGCCCTTGCTGAACCGAGGGGGTTTCTGAGCACTCTTACCCAGCTTGCTTCTCTCAGGCACTGTTAACCTTTGGGCCTGGAGGATCGCCCCCTTAAGGTACAACCATCCCTCATGGACTCCCATCTCCTCTCCCTTCTGGGCCCTCAGGGCCTCCCCGACTTGTCTCCTAAGCTCACTGATGTTGGCACTTCTGAAGTCAAGGGCTTTAGCCTTGGTGTAAGCCCTTGACACCCAGCACTGGAAAGTGAAATCCAGCAGGTGAGGATCACTATTGCCCAGGGGGTCAAGGACCTGCAGTCCCCTCACCACGTCATCCCTAATGGCCAGGACCAGGTCCAGCAAGGCGTTACCCCTAGTGAGGCTGTGCACTTCCTCGATAAGGTGAAGGTCCTCTAATACAGCCAGGAACCAACGAGAGCGGTCAGACCAACCAGCACACGGCTGGGTACTTTTGGTCACCCATGACAATAACATCTCTTGACCTAAACTACCATATGTAGAGATATAAATCTGGAGATAAACAGAGCTGGAGATATACAGACAGGTAGCTATATAAAGCTGGACCTATTCACAGCTGGAGCTATTCACAGGTGGAGATATATGAATCTGGAGATATACTGACAGGTAGGTATACTGAGCTGCATATATATATATATACACACACACACACACACACACACACACACACACACAGGTACATATATGAAGATGGAGCTATTCAGATATAGAGAGCAGTAGATATATAAGGATGTAGAGATATGAATCTGGAGGTATATAGAGCTGTAGATATACTGAGCTGCATATAGATATACAACTCTATATATAGGAAACTGGATCTCTTCAGACCTGGAGATCTGCAGAGCTCCAGATATTGAGACCTGGAGATATTCAGGAAGGTAGATATATAGAGATGTAGATCTAGTAAGATGGAGATGTGCAGAGCTGGACATATATAGACAGGTAGATACAGAAAGCTGGAGTTATTCAGAGCTGGAGATCTTGATAGCTGGAGATATTTAGACCTTATGATATGCAGAGCTGGAGATATTCAGAGAGGTAGATATAGAAATATGTAGAGGTATGAATCTGGAGATATGTAGAGCTGTAGAAATAGAGAGATGTAGATATATGAAGCTGGAGATATTCAGAGATGGACATATATAGAGATGTAAGCCTATGAATCATGAGATACCTAGATCTGGACATCTATAGAGATGTCGAGTACGAAGCTGGAGTTATTCAAAGCTGGAGATATTCAGCAAGGTACAGATATAGAGATGGAGATCTATGAAGCTGGAGATATGAAGAGGTGGAAATATATAGACAGGTAGACATAGAAAGCTGGAGATATTGAGCGCTGCAGTTATTCAGAGCTGGATCTATACAGAGTTGGAGATATTCCGAGGTGAAGATATTAATAGCTGGAGATATTCACAGGTGGAACTATTGACAGATGGAAATATTTAGACCTGGAGATATTCAGAGCTGGAGATATTCAGAGAGGTAGATACATAGAGATGTAGATATATGAAGAAAGATATATACAGAGCTGAAGATATAGTGACCATGGGCACATATATACAGGTAGATATATGAAGCTGGAGCTCTTCAAAGATGGAGATATGCAGAGAGGTAGATACATAGAGATGTAGATATATGAAGCGGTAGATAAACACAGCTGAAGATATACCGAGCTGGATATAGATAGACAATATATATGTATATACAAACACAATACATACACACACACACACACACACACACACTATATACACACACACAATATATATATATATATATACACACACACACTCTCTATACGCTATCTATGTATATATCTATCTATCTATATAAAGACACTCTCTCTATATATATGCACACACAAACACTCTCTATATAAGTACACACACACTATAGACACACACACACTATACACACACACACTATATATACACACACATATCTAGAAACAAGATAGATAGATAGATAGATAGATATACACACACTACACATACACACAGACACACATACACCGAGAGATTTATGTAGCTGGAGATATTCAGAGCTGGACATACTGACAGCTGGAGATATGCAGAGCTGGAGATATTCAGAGAGGTAGATATAGAAATATGTAGAGGTATGAATCTGGAGACATGTAGAGCTGTAGAAATAGAGAGATGTAGATATATGAAGCTGGAGATATTCAGAGCTGGACATATATAGAGATGTAGGCCTATGAATCAGGAGATACCTAGATCTGGACATCTATAGAGATGTCGAGTACGAAGCTGGAGTTATTCAAAGCTGGAGATATTCAGCAAGGTACAGATATAGAGATGGAGATCTATGAAGCTGGAGATATGAAGAGGTGGAAATATATAGACAGGTAGACATAGAAAGCTGGAGATATTGAGCGCTGCAGTTATTCAGAGCTGGATCTATACAGAGTTGGAGATATTCCGAGGTGAAGATATTAATAGCTGGAGATATTCACAGGTGGAAATATTGACAGATGGAAATATTTAGACCTGGAGATATTCAGAGCTGGAGATATTCAGAGAGGTAGATACATGAAGACAGAAATATATACAGAGCTGAAGATATAGTGACCTGGGCACATATATACAGGTAGATATATGAAGCTGGAGCTCTTCAAAGATGGAGATATGCAGAGAGGTAGATACATAGAGATGTAGATATATGAAGCGGTAGATAAACACAGCTGAAGATATACCGAGCTGGATATAGTTAGACAATATATATGTATATACATACACAATACATACACACACACACACACACACACACACTATATACACACACACAATATATATATATATATATACACACACACACTCTCTATACACTATCTATGTATATATCTATCTATCTATATAAAGACACTCTCTCTATATATATGCACACACAAACACTCTCTATATATGTACACACACACTATAGACACACACACACAATACACACACACACTATATATACACACACATATCTAGAAACAAGATGGATAGATAGATAGATAGATAGATAGATAGATAGATATACACACACTATACATACACACAGACACACATACACCGAGAGATTTATGTAGCTGGAGATATTCAGAGCTGGACATACTGACAGCTGGAGATATGCAGAGCTGGAGATATTCAGAGAGGTAGATATAGAAATATGTAGAGGTATGAATCTGGAGACATGTAGAGCTGTAGAAATAGAGAGATGTAGATATATGAAGCTGGAGATATTCAGAGCTGGACATATATAGAGATGTAGGCCTATGAATCAGGAGATACCTAGATCTGGACATCTATAGAGATGTCGAGTACGAAGCTGGAGTTATTCAAAGCTGGAGATATTCAGCAAGGTACAGATATAGAGATGGAGATCTATGAAGCTGGAGATATGAAGAGGTGGAAATATATAGACAGGTAGACATAGAAAGCTGGAGATATTGAGCGCTGCAGTTATTCAGAGCTGGACCTATACAGAGTTGGAGATATTCCGAGGTGAAGATATTAATAGCTGGAGATATTCACAGGTGGAAATATTGACAGATGGAAATATTTAGACCTGGAGATATTCAGAGCTGGAGATATTCAGAGAGGTAGATACATGAAGATAGATATATACAGAGCTGAAGATATAGTGACCTGGGCACATATATACAGGTAGATATATGAAGCTGGAGCTCTTCAAAGATGGAGATATGCAGAGAGGTAGATATAGAAATATGTAGAGGTATGAATCTGGAGATATGTAGAGCTGTAGAAATAGAGAGATGTAGATATATGAAGCTGGAGATATTCAGAGCTGGACATATATAGAGATGTAGGCCTATGAATCAGGAGATACCTAGATCTGGACATCTATAGAGATATCGACATACAAAGCTGGAGTTATTCAAAGCTGGATATATTCAGCAAGGTACAGATATAGAGATGGAGATCTATGAAGCTGGAGATATGAAGAAATGGAAATATTTAGACATGTAGATAGAGAAAGCTGGAGATATTGAGCGCTGCAGTTATTCAGAGCTGGACGTATACAGAGTTGGAGATATTCTGAGGTGAAGATATTAATACCTGGAGATATTCACAGGTGGAACTATTGACAGATGGAAATATTTAGACCTTTAGATATTCAGAGCTGGAGATATTCAGAGAGGTAGATACATAGAGATGTAGATATATGAAGATAGATATATACAGAGCTGAAGATATAATGACCTGGGCACATATATACAGGTAGATATATGAAGCTGGAGCTCTTCAAAGATGGAGATATGCAGAGAGGTAGATACATAGAGATGTAGATATATGAAGCGGTAGATAAACACAGCTGAAGATATACCGAGCTGGATATAGATAGACAATATATATGTATATACAAACACAATACATACACACACACACACACACTATATACACACACACAATATATATATATATATATACAGACACACACTCTCTATACACTATCTATGTATATATCTATCTATCTATATAAAGACACTCTCTCTATATATATGCACACACAAACACTCTCTATATATGTACACACACACTATAGACACACGCACACTATACTCACACACACTATATATACACACACATATCTAGAAACAAGATAGATAGATAGATAGATAGATAGATAGATAGATAGATAGATATACACACACTATACATACACACAGACACACATACACCGATAGATTTATGTAGCTGGAGATATTCAGAGCTGGACATACTGACAGCTGGAGATATGCAGAGCTGCAGATATTCAGAGACGTAGATATAGAAATATGTAGAGGTATGAATCTGGAGATATGTAGAGCTGTAGAAATAGAGAGATGTAGATATATGAAGCTGGAGATATTCAGAGCTGGACATATATAGAGATGTAGGCCTATGAATCAGAAGATACCTAGATCTGGACATCTATAGAGATTTGGACATACAAAGCTGGAGTTATTCAAAGCTGGATATATTCAGCAAGGTACAGATATAGAGATGGAGATCTATGAAGCTGGAGATATGAAGAAGTGGAAATATTTAGACATGTAGATAGAGAATGCTGGAGATATTGAGCGCTGCAGTTATTCAGAGCTGGACGTATACAGAGTTGGAGATATTTCGAGGTGAAGATATTAATAGCTGGAGATATTCACAGGTGGAACTATTGACAGATGGAAATATTTAGACCTGGAGATATTCAGAGCTGGAGATATTCAGAGAGGTAGATACATAGAGATGTAGATATATGAAGATAGATATATACAGAGCTGAAGATATAGTGACCTGGGCACATATATACAGGTAGATATATGAAGCTGGAGCTCTTCAAAGATGGAGATATGCAGAGAGGTAGGTACATAGAGATGTAGATATATGAAGCGGTAGATAAACACAGCTGAAGATATACCGAGCTGGATATAGATAGACAATATATATGTATATACATACACAATACATACACACACACACACACACACACACACACACTATATACACACACACAATATATATATATATATATACACACACACACTCTCTATACACTATCTATGTATATATCTATCTATCTATATAAAGACACTCTCTCTATATATATGCACACACAAACACTCTCTATATATGTACACACACACTATAGACACACACACACTTTACACACACACACTATATATACACACACATATCTAGAAACAAGATGGATAGATAGATAGATAGATAGATATACACACACTATACATACACACAGACACACATACACCGAGAGATTTATGTAGCTGGAGATATTCAGAGCTGGACATACTGACAGCTGGAGATATGCAGAGCTGGAGATATTCAGAGAGGTAGATATAGAAATATGTAGAGGTATGAATCTGGAGACATGTAGAGCTGTAGAAATAGAGAGATGTAGATATATGAAGCTGGAGATATTCAGAGCTGGACATATATAGAGATGTAGGCCTATGAATCAGGAGATACCTAGATCTGGACATCTATAGAGATGTCGAGTACGAAGCTGGAGTTATTCAAAGCTGGAGATATTCAGCAAGGTACAGATATAGAGATGGAGATCTATGAAGCTGGAGATATGAAGAGGTGGAAATATATAGACAGGTAGACATAGAAAGCTGGAGATATTGAGCGCTGCAGTTATTCAGAGCTGGACCTATACAGAGTTGGAGATATTCCGAGGTGAAGATATTAATAGCTGGAGATATTCACAGGTGGAAATATTGACAGATGGAAATATTTAGACCTGGAGATATTCAGAGCTGGAGATATTCAGAGAGGTAGATACATGAAGATAGATATATACAGAGCTGAAGATATAGTGACCTGGGCACATATATACAGGTAGATATATGAAGCTGGAGCTCTTCAAAGATGGAGATATGCAGAGAGGTAGATACATAGAGATGTAGATATATGAAGCGGTAGATAAACACAGCTGAAGATATACCGAGCTGGATATAGATAGACAATATATATGTATATACAAACACAATACATGCACACACACACACACACACTATATACACACACACAATATATATATATATATACACACACACACTCTCTATACACTATCTATGTATATATCTATCTATCTATCTATCTATCTATATAAAGACACTCTCTCTATATATATACACACACAAACACTCTCTATATATGTACACACACACTATAGACACACACACACTATACACACACACACTATATATACACACACATATCTAGAAACAAGATAGATAGATAGATAGATAGATAGATAGATAGATATACACACACTACACATACACACAGACACACATACACCGAGAGATTTATGTAGCTGGAGATATTCAGAGCTGGACATACTGACAGCTGGAGATATGCAGAGCTGGAGATATTCAGAGAGGTAGATATAGATATATGTAGAGGTATGAATCTGGAGATATGTAGATCTGTAGAAATAGAGAGATGTAGATATATGAATCTGGAGATATTCAGAGCTGGACATATATAGAGATGTAGGCCTATGAATCAGGAGATACCTAGATCTGGACATCTATAGAGATGTGGACATACAAAGCTGGAGTTATTCAAAGCTGGATATATTCAGCAAGGTACAGATATAGAGATGGAGATCTATGAAGCTGGACATATGAAGAAGTGGAAATATTTAGACATGTAGATAGAGAAAGCTGGAGATATTGAGCGCTGCAGTTTTTCAGAGCTGGACGTATACAGAGTTGGAGATATTCCGAGGTGAAGATATTAATAGCTGGAGATATTCACAGGTGGAACTATTGACAGATGGAAATATTTAGACCTGGAGATATTCAGAGCTGGAGATGTTCAGAGAGGTAGATACATAGAGATGTAGATATATGAAGATAGATATATACAGAGCTGAAGATATAGTGACCTGGGCACATATATACAGGTAGATATATGAAGCTGGAGCTCTTCAAAGATGGAGATATGCAGAGAGGTAGATACATAGAGATGTAGATATATGAAGCGGTAGATAAACACAGCTGAAGATATACCGAGCTGGATATAGATAGACAATATATATGTATATAGAAACACAATACACACACACACACACACACACACACTATATACACACACACAATATATATATATATATATATATATACACACACACACTCTCTATACACTATCTATGTATATATCTATCTATCTATCTATATAAAGACACTCTCTCTATATATATATACACACACAAACACTCTCTATATATGTACACACACACTATAGACACACACACACTATACACACACACACCATAGATACACACACATATCTAGAAACAAGATAGATAGATAGATAGATAGATAGATAGATAGATAGATAGATATACACACACTACACATACACACAGACACACATACACTGAGAGATTTATGTAGCTGAAGATATTCAGTGCTGGACATACTGACAGCTGGAGATATGCAGAGCTGGAGATATTCAGAGAGGTAGATATAGAAATATGTAGAGGTATGAATCTGGAGATATGTAGAGCTGTAGAAATAGAGAGATGTAGATATATGAAGCTGGAGATATTCAGAGATGGACATATATAGAGATGTAAGCCTATGAATCATGAGATACCTAGATCTGGACATCTATAGAGATGTCGACATACAAAGCTGGAGTTATTCAAAGCTGGAGATATTCAGCAAGGTACAGATATAGAGACGGAGATCTATGAAGCTGTAGATATGAAGAAGTGGAAATATTTAGACATGTAGATAGAGAAAGCTGGAGATATTGAGCGCTGCAGTTATTCAGAGCTGGACGTATAAAGAGTTGGAGATATTCCGAGGTGAAGATATTAATAGCTGGAGATATTCACAGGTGGAACTATTGACAGATGGAAATATTTAGACCTGGAGATATTCAGAGCTGGAGATATTCAGAGAGGTAGATATAGAAATATGTAGAGGTATGAATCTGGAGATATGTAGAGCTGTAGAAAAAGAGAGATGTAGATATATGAAGCTGGAGATATTCAGAGCTGGACATATATAGAGATGTAGGCCTATGAATCAGGAGATACCTAGATCTGGACATCTATAGAGATGTCGAGTACGAAGCTGGAGTTATTCAAAGCTGCAGATATTCAGGAAGGTACAGATATAGAGATGGAGATCTATGAAGCTGGAGATATGAAGAGGTGGAAATATATAGACAGGTAGACATAGAAAGCTGTAGATATTGAGCACTGCAGTTATTCAGAGCTGGACGTATACAGAGTTGGAGATATTCCGAGGTGAAGATATTAATAGCTGGAGATATTCACAGGTGGAACTATTGACAGATGGAAATATTTAGACCTGGAGATATTCAGAGCTGGAGATATTCAGAGAGGTAGATACATGAAGATAGATATATACAGAGCTGAAGATATAGTGACCTGGGCACATATATACAGGTAGATATATGAAGCTGGAGCTCTTCAAAGATGGAGATATACAGAGAGGTAGATACATAGAGATGTAGATATATGAAGCGGTAGATAAACACAGCTGAAGATATACCGAGCTGGATATAGATAGACAATATATATGTATATACAAACACAATACATACACACACACACACACACACACACTATATACACACACACAATATATATATATATACACACACACACTCTCTATACACTATCTACGTATATATCTATCTATCTATCTATCTATCTATCTATCTATCTATATAAAGAAACTCTCTCTATATATATACACACACAAACACTCTCTATATATGTACACACACACTATAGACACACACACACTGTACACACACACACTATATATACTCACACATATCTAGAAACAAGATAGATAGATAGATAGATAGATATACACACACTACACATACACACAGACACACATACACCGAGAGATTTATGTAGCTGGAGATATTCAGAGCTGGACATACTGACAGCTGGAGATATGCAGAGCTGGAGATATTCAGAGAGGTAGATATAGAAATATGTAGAGGTATGAATCTGGAGACATGTAGAGCTGTAGAAATAGAGAGATGTAGATATATGAAGCTGGAGATATTCAGTGCTGGACATATATAGAGATGTAGGCCTATGAATCAGGAGATACCTAGATCTGGACATCTATAGAGATGTCGAGTACGAAGCTGGAGTTATTCAAAGCTGGAGATATTCAGCAAGGTACAGATATAGAGATGGAGATCTATGAAGCTGGAGATATGAAGAGGTGGAAATATATAGACAGGTAGACATAGAAAGCTGGAGATATTGAGCGCTGCAGTTATTCAGAGCTGGATCTATACAGAGTTGGAGATATTCCGAGGTGAAGATATTAATAGCTGGAGATATTCACAGGTGGAAATATTGACAGATGGAAATATTTAGACCTGGAGATATTCAGAGCTGGAGATATTCAGAGAGGTAGATACATGAAGACAGAAATATATACAGAGCTGAAGATATAGTGACCTGGGCACATATATACAGGTAGATATATGAAGCTGGAGCTCTTCAAAGATGGAGATATGCAGAGAGGTAGATACATAGAGATGTAGATATATGAAGCGGTAGATAAACACAGCTGAAGATATACCGAGCTGGATATAGATAGACAATATATATGTATATACAAACACAATACATACACACACACACACACATACTATATACACACACACAATATATATATATATATATACACACACACACTCTCTATACACTATCTATGTATATATCTATCTATCTATCTATATAAAGACACTCTCTCTATATATATACACACACAAACACTCTCTATATATGTACACACACACTATAGACACACACACACTATACACACACACACTATATATACACACACATATCTAGAAACAAGATAGATAGATAGATAGATAGATAGATAGATATACACACACTACACATACACACAGACACACATACCCCGAGAGATTTATGTAGCTGGAGATATTCAGAGCTGGACATACTGACAGCTGGAGATATGCAGAGCTGGAGATATTCAGAGAGGTAGATATAGATATATGTAGAGGTATGAATCTGGAGATATGTAGAGATGTAGAAATAGAGAGATGTAGATATATGAATCTGGAGATATTCAGAGCTGGACATATATAGAGATGTAGGCCTATGAATCAGGAGATACCTAGATCTGGACATCTATAGAGATGTGGACATACAAAGCTGGAGTTATTAAAAGCTGGATATATTCAGCAAGGTACAGATATAGAGATGGAGATCTATGAAGCTGGAGATATGAAGAAGTGGAAATATTTAGACATGTAGATAGAGAAAGCTGGAGATATTGAGCGCTGCAGTTATTCAGAGCTGGACGTATACAGAGTTGGAGATATTCCGAGGTGAAGATATTAATAGCTGGAGATATTCACAGGTGGAACTATTGACAGATGGAAATATTTAGACCTGGAGATATTCAGAGCTGGAGATATTCAGAGAGGTAGATACATAGAGATGTAGATATATGAAGATAGATATATACAGAGCTGAAGATATAGTGACCTGGGCACATATATACAGGTAGATATATGAAGCTGGAGCTCTTCAAAGATGGAGATATGCAGAGAGGTAGATACATAGAGATGTAGATATATGAAGCGGTTGATAAACACAGCTGAAGATATACCGAGCTGGATATAGATAGACAATATATATGTATATAATAACACAATACATACACACACACACACACACACTATATACACACACACGATATATATATATATATACACACACACACTCTCTATACACTATCTATGTATATATCTATCTATCTATATAAAGACACTCTCTCTATATATATGCACACACAAACACTCTCTATATATGTACACACACACTATAGACACACACACACTATACTCAAACACACTATATATACACACACATATCTAGAAACAAGATAGATAGATAGATAGATAGATAGATAGATAGATAGATATACACACACTATACATACACACAGACAAACATACACCGAGAGATTTATGTAGCTGGAGATATTCAGAGCTGGACATACTGACAGCTGGAGATATGCAGAGCTGGAGATATTCAGAGAGGTAGATATAGAAATATGTAGAGGTATGAATCTGGAGACATGTAGAGCTGTAGAAATAGAGAGATGTAGATATATGAAGCTGGAGATATTCAGCGCTGGACATATATAGAGATGTAGGCCTACGAATCAGGAGATACCTAGATCTGGACATCTATAGAGATGTCGAGTACGAAGCTGGAGTTATTCAAAGCTGGAGATATTCAGCAAGGTACAGATATAGAGATGGAGATCTATGAAGCTGGAGATATGAAGAGGTGGAAATATATAGACAGGTAGACATAGAAAGCTGGAGATATTGAGCGCTGCAGTTATTCAGAGCTGGATCTATACAGAGTTGGAGATATTCCGAGGTGAAGATATTAATAGCTGGAGATATTCACAGGTGGAAATATTGACAGATGGAAATATTTAGACCTGGAGATATTCAGAGCTGGAGATATTCAGAGAGGTAGATACATGAAGACAGAAATATATACAGAGCTGAAGATATAGTGACCTGGGCACATATATACAGGTAGATATATGAAGCTGGAGCTCTTCAAAGATGGAGATATGCAGAGAGGTAGATACATAGAGATGTAGATATATTAAGCGGTAGATAAACACAGCTGAAGATATACCGAGCTGGATATAGATAGACAATATATATGTATATACAAACACAATACATACACACACACACACACATACTATATACACACACACAATATATATATATATATATATATACACACACACACTCTCTATACACTATCTATGTATATATCTATCTATCTATCTATATAAAGACACTCTCTCTATATATATACACACACAAACACTCTCTATATATGTACACACACACTATAGACACACACACACTATACACACACACACTATATATACACACACATATCTAGAAACAAGATAGATAGATAGATAGATAGATAGATAGATAGATAGATAGATAGATATACACACACTACACATACACACAGACACACATACCCCGAGAGATTTATGTAGCTGGAGATATTCAGAGCTGGACATACTGACAGCTGGAGATATGCAGAGCTGGAGATATTCAGAGAGGTAGATATAGATATATGTAGAGGTATGAATCTGGAGATATGTAGAGATGTAGAAATAGAGAGATGTAGATATATGAATCTGGAGATATTCAGAGCTGGACATATATAGAGATGTAGGCCTATGAATCAGGAGATACCTAGATCTGGACATCTATAGAGATGTGGACATACAAAGCTGGAGTTATTAAAAGCTGGATATATTCAGCAAGGTACAGATATAGAGATGGAGATCTATGAAGCTGGAGATATGAAGAAGTGGAAATATTTAGACATGTAGATAGAGAAAGCTGGAGATATTGAGCGCTGCAGTTATTCAGAGCTGGACGTATACAGAGTTGGAGATATTCCGAGGTGAAGATATTAATAGCTGGAGATATTCACAGGTGGAACTATTGACAGATGGAAATATTTAGACCTGGAGATATTCAGAGCTGGAGATATTCAGAGAGGTAGATACATTGAGATGTAGATATATGAAGATAGATATATACAGAGCTGAAGATATAGTGACCTGGGCACATATATACAGGTAGATATATGAAGCTGGAGCTCTTCAAAGATGGAGATATGCAGAGAGGTAGATACATAGAGATGTAGATATATGAAGCGGTAGATAAAGACAGCTGAAGATATACCGAGCTGGATATAGATAGACAATATATATGTATATAGAAACACAATACACACACACACACACACACACACACTATATACACACACACAATATATATATATATATATATACACACACACACTCTCTATACACTATCTATGTATATATCTATCTATCTATCTATATAAAGACACTCTCTCTATATATATATACACACACAAACACTCTCTATATATGTACACACACACTATAGACACACACACACTATACACACACACACCATAGATACACACACATATCTAGAAACAAGATAGATAGATAGATAGATAGATAGATAGATAGATATACACACACTACACATACACACAGACACACATACACTGAGAGATTTATGTAGCTGAAGATATTCAGTGCTGGACATACTGACAGCTGGAGATATGCAGAGCTGGAGATATTCAGAGAGGTAGATATAGAAATATGTAGAGGTATGAATCTGGAGATATGAAGAGCTGTAGAAATAGAGAGATGTAGATATATGAAGCTGGAGATATTCAGAGATGGACATATATAGAGATGTAAGCCTATGAATCATGAGATACCTAGATCTGGACATCTATAGAGATGTCGACATACAAAGCTGGAGTTATTCAAAGCTGGAGATATTCAGCAAGGTACAGATATAGAGACGGAGATCTATGAAGCTGTAGATATGAAGAAGTGGAAATATTTAGACATGTAGATAGAGAAAGCTGGAGATATTGAGCGCTGCAGTTATTCAGAGCTGGACGTATAAAGAGTTGGAGATATTCCGAGGTGAAGATATTAATAGCTGGAGATATTCACAGGTGGAACTATTGACAGATGGAAATATTTAGACCTGGAGATATTCAGAGCTGGAGATATTCAGAGAGGTAGATATAGAAATATGTAGAGGTATGAATCTGGAGATATGTAGAGCTGTAGAAAAAGAGAGATGTAGATATATGAAGCTGGAGATATTCAGAGCTGGACATATATAGAGATGTAGGCCTATGAATCAGGAGATACCTAGATCTGGACATCTATAGAGATGTCGAGTACGAAGCTGGAGTTATTCAAAGCTGCAGATATTCAGGAAGGTACAGATATAGAGATGGAGATCTATGAAGCTGGAGATATGAAGAGGTGGAAATATATAGACAGGTAGACATAGAAAGCTGTAGATATTGAGCACTGCAGTTATTCAGAGCTGGACGTATACAGAGTTGGAGATATTCCGAGGTGAAGATATTAATAGCTGGAGATATTCACAGGTGGAACTATTGACAGATGGAAATATTTAGACCTGGAGATATTCAGAGCTGGAGATATTCAGAGAGGTAGATGCATGAAGATAGATATATACAGAGCTGAAGATATAGTGACCTGGGCACATATATACAGGTAGATATATGAAGCTGGAGCTCTTCAAAGATGGAGATATACAGAGAGGTAGATACATAGAGATGTAGATATATGAAGCGGTAGATAAACACAGCTGAAGATATACCGAGCTGGATATAGATAGACAATATATATGTATATACAAACACAATACATACACACACACACACACACACACACACTATATACACACACACAATATATATATATATACACACACACACTCTCTATACACTATCTACGTATATATCTATCTATCTATCTATCTATCTATATAAAGAAACTCTCTCTATATATATACACACACAAACACTCTCTATATATGTACACACACACTATAGACACACACACACTGTACACACACACACTATATATACTCACACATATCTAGAAACAAGATAGATAGATAGATAGATAGATATACACACACTACACATACACACAGACACACATACACCGAGAGATTTATGTAGCTGGAGATATTCAGAGCTGGACATACTGACAGCTGGAGATATGCAGAGCTGGAGATATTCAGAGAGGTAGATATAGAAATATGTAGAGGTATGAATCTGGAGACATGTAGAGCTGTAGAAATAGAGAGATGTAGATATATGAAGCTGGAGATATTCAGTGCTGGACATATATAGAGATGTAGGCCTATGAATCAGGAGATACCTAGATCTGGACATCTATAGAGATGTCGAGTACGAAGCTGGAGTTATTCAAAGCTGGAGATATTCAGCAAGGTACAGATATAGAGATGGAGATCTATGAAGCTGGAGATATGAAGAGGTGGAAATATATAGACAGGTAGACATAGAAAGCTGGAGATATTGAGCGCTGCAGTTATTCAGAGCTGGATCTATACAGAGTTGGAGATATTCCGAGGTGAAGATATTAATAGCTGGAGATATTCACAGGTGGAAATATTGACAGATGGAAATATTTAGACCTGGAGATATTCAGAGCTGGAGATATTCAGAGAGGTAGATACATGAAGACAGAAATATATACAGAGCTGAAGATATAGTGACCTGGGCACATATATACAGGTAGATATATGAAGCTGGAGCTCTTCAAAGATGGAGATATGCAGAGAGGTAGATACATAGAGATGTAGATATATGAAGCGGTAGATAAACACAGCTGAAGATATACCGAGCTGGATATAGATAGACAATATATATGTATATACAAACACAATACATACACACACACACACACATACTATATACACACACACAATATATATATATATATATACACACACACACTCTCTATACACTATCTATGTATATATCTATCTATCTATCTATATAAAGACACTCTCTCTATATATATACACACACAAACACTCTCTATATATGTACACACACACTATAGACACACACACACTATACACACACACACTATATATACACACACATATCTAGAAACAAGATAGATAGATAGATAGATAGATAGATAGATAGATATACACACACTACACATACACACAGACACACATACCCCGAGAGATTTATGTAGCTGGAGATATTCAGAGCTGGACATACTGACAGCTGGAGATATGCAGAGCTGGAGATATTCAGAGAGGTAGATATAGATATATGTAGAGGTATGAATCTGGAGATATGTAGAGATGTAGAAATAGAGAGATGTAGATATATGAATCTGGAGATATTCAGAGCTGGACATATATAGAGATGTAGGCCTATGAATCAGGAGATACCTAGATCTGGACATCTATAGAGATGTGGACATACAAAGCTGGAGTTATTAAAAGCTGGATATATTCAGCAAGGTACAGATATAGAGATGGAGATCTATGAAGCTGGAGATATGAAGAAGTGGAAATATTTAGACATGTAGATAGAGAAAGCTGGAGATATTGAGCGCTGCAGTTATTCAGAGCTGGACGTATACAGAGTTGGAGATATTCCGAGGTGAAGATATTAATAGCTGGAGATATTCACAGGTGGAACTATTGACAGATGGAAATATTTAGACCTGGAGATATTCAGAGCTGGAGATATTCAGAGAGGTAGATACATAGAGATGTAGATATATGAAGATAGATATATACAGAGCTGAAGATATAGTGACCTGGGCACATATATACAGGTAGATATATGAAGCTGGAGCTCTTCAAAGATGGAGATATGCAGAGAGGTAGATACATAGAGATGTAGATATATGAAGCGGTTGATAAACACAGCTGAAGATATACCGAGCTGGATATAGATAGACAATATATATGTATATAATAACACAATACATACACACACACACACACACACTATATACACACACACAATATATATATATATATATACACACACACACTCTCTATACACTATCTATGTATATATCTATCTATCTATATAAAGACACTCTCTCTATATATATGCACACACAAACACTCTCTATATATGTACACACACACTATAGACACACACACACTATACTCAAACACACTATATATACACACACATATCTAGAAACAAGATAGATAGATAGATAGATAGATAGATAGATAGATAGATAGATATACACACACTATACATACACACAGACAAACATACACCGAGAGATTTATGTAGCTGGAGATATTCAGAGCTGGACATACTGACAGCTGGAGATATGCAGAGCTGGAGATATTCAGAGAGGTAGATATAGAAATATGTAGAGGTATGAATCTGGAGACATGTAGAGCTGTAGAAATAGAGAGATGTAGATATATGAAGCTGGAGATATTCAGCGCTGGACATATATAGAGATGTAGGCCTACGAATCAGGAGATACCTAGATCTGGACATCTATAGAGATGTCGAGTACGAAGCTGGAGTTATTCAAAGCTGGAGATATTCAGCAAGGTACAGATATAGAGATGGAGATCTATGAAGCTGGAGATATGAAGAGGTGGAAATATATAGACAGGTAGACATAGAAAGCTGGAGATATTGAGCGCTGCAGTTATTCAGAGCTGGATCTATACAGAGTTGGAGATATTCCGAGGTGAAGATATTAATAGCTGGAGATATTCACAGGTGGAAATATTGACAGATGGAAATATTTAGACCTGGAGATATTCAGAGCTGGAGATATTCAGAGAGGTAGATACATGAAGACAGAAATATATACAGAGCTGAAGATATAGTGACCTGGGCACATATATACAGGTAGATATATGAAGCTGGAGCTCTTCAAAGATGGAGATATGCAGAGAGGTAGATACATAGAGATGTAGATATATGAAGCGGTAGATAAACACAGCTGAAGATATACCGAGCTGGATATAGATAGACAATATATATGTATATACAAACACAATACATACACACACACACACACATACTATATACACACACACAATATATATATATATATATACACACACACACTCTCTATACACTATCTATGTATATATCTATCTATCTATCTATATAAAGACACTCTCTCTATATATATACACACACAAACACTCTCTATATATGTACACACACACTATAGACACACACACACTATACACACACACACTATATATACACACACATATCTAGAAACAAGATAGATAGATAGATAGATAGATAGATAGATAGATAGATAGATAGATAGATATACACACACTACACATACACACAGACACACATACCCCGAGAGATTTATGTAGCTGGAGATATTCAGAGCTGGACATACTGACAGCTGGAGATATGCAGAGCTGGAGATATTCAGAGAGGTAGATATAGATATATGTAGAGGTATGAATCTGGAGATATGTAGAGATGTAGAAATAGAGAGATGTAGATATATGAATCTGGAGATATTCAGAGCTGGACATATATAGAGATGTAGGCCTATGAATCAGGAGATACCTAGATCTGGACATCTATAGAGATGTGGACATACAAAGCTGGAGTTATTAAAAGCTGGATATATTCAGCAAGGTACAGATATAGAGATGGAGATCTATGAAGCTGGAGATATGAAGAAGTGGAAATATTTAGACATGTAGATAGAGAAAGCTGGAGATATTGAGCGCTGCAGTTATTCAGAGCTGGACGTATACAGAGTTGGAGATATTCCGAGGTGAAGATATTAATAGCTGGAGATATTCACAGGTGGAACTATTGACAGATGGAAATATTTAGACCTGGAGATATTCAGAGCTGGAGATATTCAGAGAGGTAGATACATTGAGATGTAGATATATGAAGATAGATATATACAGAGCTGAAGATATAGTGACCTGGGCACATATATACAGGTAGATATATGAAGCTGGAGCTCTTCAAAGATGGAGATATGCAGAAAGGTAGATACATAGAGATGTAGATATATGAAGCGGTTGATAAACACAGCTGAAGATATACCGAGCTGGATATAGATAGACAATATATATGTATATAATAACACAATACATACACACACACACACGCACACTATATACACACACACAATATATATATATATATATACACACACACACTCTCTATACACTATCTATGTATATATCTATCTATCTATCTATATAAAGACACTCTCTCTATATATATACACACACAAACACTCTCTATATATGTACACACACACTATAGACACACACACACTATACACACACACACTATATATACACACACATATCTAGAAACAAGATAGATAGATAGATAGATAGATAGATAGATAGATAGATAGATATACACACACTATACATACACACAGACACACATACACCGAGAGATTTATGTAGCTGGAGATATTCAGAGCTGGACATACTGACAGCTGGAGATATGCAGAGCTGGAGATATTCAGAGAGGTAGATATAGAAATATGTAGAGGTATGAATCTGGAGACATGTAGAGCTGTAGAAATAGAGAGATGTAGATATATGAAGCTGGAGATATTCAGAGCTGGACATATATAGAGATGTAGGCCTATGAATCAGGAGATACCTAGATCTGGACATCTATAGAGATGTCGAGTACGAAGCTGGAGTTATTCAAAGCTGGAGATATTCAGCAAGGTACAGATATAGAGATGGAGATCTATGAAGCTGGAGATATGAAGAGGTGGAAATATATAGACAGGTAGACATAGAAAGCTGGAGATATTGAGCGCTGCAGTTATTCAGAGCTGGACCTATACAGAGTTGGAGATATTCCGAGGTGAAGATATTAATAGCTGGAGATATTCACAGGTGGAAATATTGACTGATGGAAATATTTAGACCTGGAGATATTCAGAGCTGGAGATATTCAGAGAGGTAGATACATGAAGATAGATATATACAGAGCTGAAGATATAGTGACCTGGGCACATATATACAGGTAGATATATGAAGCTGGAGCTCTTCAAAGATGGAGATATGCAGAGAGGTAGATACATAGAGATGTAGATATATGAAGCGGTAGATAAACACAGCTGAAGATATACCGAGCTGGATATAGATAGACAATATATATGTATATACAAACACAATACATGCACACACACACACACACACTATATACACACACACAATATATATATATATACACACACACACTCTCTATACACTATCTATGTATATATCTATCTATCTATCTATCTATCTATATAAAGACACTCTCTCTATATATATACACACACAAACACTCTCTATATATGTACACACACACTATAGACACACACACACTATACACACACACACTATATATACACACACATATCTAGAAACAAGATAGATAGATAGATAGATAGATATACACACACTACACATACACACAGACACACATACACCGAGAGATTTATGTAGCTGGAGATATTCAGAGCTGGACATACTGACAGCTGGAGATATGCAGAGCTGGAGATATTCAGAGAGGTAGATATAGATATATGTAGAGCTATGAATCTGGAGATATGTAGATCTGTAGAAATAGAGAGATGTAGATATATGAATCTGGAGATATTCAGAGCTGGACATATATAGAGATGTAGGCCTATGAATCAGGAGATACCTAGATCTGGACATCTATAGAGATGTGGACATACAAAGCTGGAGTTATTCAAAGCTGGATATATTCAGCAAGGTACAGATATAGAGATGGAGATCTATGAAGCTGGACATATGAAGAAGTGGAAATATTTAGACATGTAGATAGAGAAAGCTGGAGATATTGAGCGCTGCAGTTATTCAGAGCTGGACGTATACAGAGTTGGAGATATTCCGAGGTGAAGATATTAATAGCTGGAGATATTCACAGGTGGAACTATTGACAGATGGAAATATTGAGACCTGGAGATATTCAGAGCTGGAGATATTAAGAGAGGTAGATACATAGAGATGTAGATATATGAAGATAGATATATACAGAGCTGAAGATATAGTGACCTGGGCACATATATACAGGTAGATATATGAAGCTGGAGCTCTTCAAAGATGGAGATATGCAGAGAGGTTGATACATAGAGATGTAGATATATGAAGCGGTAGATAAACACAGCTGAAGATATACCGAGCTGGATATAGATAGACAATATATATGTATATAGAAACACAATACACACACACACACTATATACACACACACAATATATATATATATATACACACACACACTCTCTATACACTATCTATGTATATATCTATCTATCTATCTATATAAAGACACTCTCTCTATATATATACACACACAAACACTCTCTATATATGTACACACACACTATAGACACACACACACTCTACACACACACACTATATATACACACACATATCTGGAAACAAGATAGATAGATAGATAGATAGATAGATAGATAGATAGATAGATAGATATACACACACTATACATACACACAGACACACATACACCGAGAGATTTATGTAGCTGGAGATATTCAGAGCTGGACATACTGACAGCTGGAGATATGCAGAGCTGGAGATATTCAGAGAGGTAGATATAGAAATATGTAGAGGTATGAATCTGGAGACATGTAGAGCTGTAGAAATAGAGAGATGTAGATATATGAAGCTGGAGATATTCAGCGCTGGACATATATAGAGATGTAGGCCTATGAATCAGGAGATACCTAGATCTGGACATCTATAGAGATGTCGAGTACGAAGCTGGAGTTATTCAAAGCTGGAGATATTCAGCAAGGTACAGATATAGAGATGAAGATCTATGAAGCTGGAGATATGAAGAGGTGGAAATATATAGACAGGTAGACATAGAAAGCTGGAGATATTGATCGCTGCAGTTATTCAGAGCTGGACCTATACAGAGTTGGAGATATTCCGAGGTGAAGATATTAATAGCTGGAGATATTCAGAGGTGGAAATATTGACAGATGGAAATATTTAGACCTGGAGATATTCAGAGCTGGAGATATTCAGAGAGGTAGATACATGAAGACAGAAATATATACAGAGCTGAAGATATAGTGACCTGGGCACATATATACAGGTAGATATATGAAGCTGGAGCTCTTCAAAGATGGAGATATGCAGAGAGGTAGATACATAGAGATGTAGATATATGAAGCGGTAGATAAACACAGCTGAAGATATACCGAGCTGGATATAGATAGACAATATATATGTATATACAAACACAATACATACACACACACACACACATACTATATACACACACACAATATATATATATATATATACACACACACACTCTCTATACACTATCTATGTATATATCTATCTATCTATCTATATAAAGACACTCTCTCTATATATATATACACACACAAACACTCTCTATATATGTACACACACACTATAGACACACACACACTATACACACACACACCATAGATACACACACATATCTAGAAACAAGATAGATAGATAGATAGATAGATAGATAGATATACACACACTACACATACACACAGACACACATACACTGAGAGATTTATGTAGCTGAAGATATTCAGTGCTGGACATACTGACAGCTGGAGATATGCAGAGCTGGAGATATTCAGAGAGGTAGATATAGAAATATGTAGAGGTATGAATCTGGAGATATGTAGAGCTGTAGAAATAGAGAGATGTAGATATATGAAGCTGGAGATATTCAGAGATGGACATATATAGAGATGTAAGCCTATGAATCATGAGATACCTAGATCTGGACATCTATAGAGATGTCGACATACAAAGCTGGAGTTATTCAAAGCTGGAGATATTAAGCAAGGTACAGATATAGAGACGGAGATCTATGAAGCTGGAGATATGAAGAAGTGGAAATATTTAGACATGTAGATAGAGAAAGCTGGAGATATTGAGCGCTGCAGTTATTCAGAGCTGGACGTATACAGAGTTGGAGATATTCCGAGGTGAAGATATTAATAGCTGGAGATATTCACAGGTGGAACTATTGACAGATGGAAATATTTAGACCTGGAGATATTCAGAGCTGGAGATATTCAGAGAGGTAGATACATGAAGATAGATATATACAGAGCTGAAGATATAGTGACCTGGGCACATATATACAGGTAGATATATGAAGCTGGAGCTCTTCAAAGATGGAGATATGCAGAGAGGTAGATATAGAAATATGTAGAGGTATGAATCTGGAGACATGTAGAGCTGTAGAAATAGAGAGATGTAGATATATGAAGCTGGAGATATTCAGCGCTGGACATATATAGAGATGTAGGCCTATGAATCAGGAGATACCTAGATCTGGACATCTATAGAGATGTCGAGTACGAAGCTGGAGTTATTCAAAGCTGGAGATATTCAGCAAGGTACAGATATAGAGATGGAGATCTATGAAGCTGGAGATATGAAGAGGTGGAAATATATAGACAGGTAGACATAGAAAGCTGGAGATATTGAGCGCTGCAGTTATTCAGAGCTGGATCTATACAGAGTTGGAGATATTCCGAGGTGAAGATATTAATAGCTGGAGATATTCACAGGTGGAAATATTGACAGATGGAAATATTTAGACCTGGAGATATTCAGAGCTGGAGATATTCAGAGAGGTAGATACATGAAGACAGAAATATATACAGAGCTGAAGATATAGTGACCTGGGCACATATATACAGGTAGATATATGAAGCTGGAGCTCTTCAAAGATGGAGATATGCAGAGAGGTAGATACATAGAGATGTAGATATATGAAGCGGTAGATAAACACAGCTGAAGATATACCGAGCTGGATATAGATAGACAATATATATGTATATACAAACACAATACATGCACACACACACACACACACTATATACACACACACAATATATATATATATACACACACACACTCTCTATACACTATCTATGTATATATCTATCTATCTATCTATCTATCTATATAAAGACACTCTCTCTATATATATACACACACAAACACTCTCTATATATGTACACACACACTATAGACACACACACACTATACACACACACACTATATATACACACACATATCTAGAAACAAGATAGATAGATAGATAGATAGATATACACACACTACACATACACACAGACACACATACACCGAGAGATTTATGTAGCTGGAGATATTCAGAGCTGGACATACTGACAGCTGGAGATATGCAGAGCTGGAGATATTCAGAGAGGTAGATATAGATATATGTAGAGCTATGAATCTGGAGATATGTAGATCTGTAGAAATAGAGAGATGTAGATATATGAATCTGGAGATATTCAGAGCTGGACATATATAGAGATGTAGGCCTATGAATCAGGAGATACCTAGATCTGGACATCTATAGAGATGTGGACATACAAAGCTGGAGTTATTCAAAGCTGGATATATTCAGCAAGGTACAGATATAGAGATGGAGATCTATGAAGCTGGACATATGAAGAAGTGGAAATATTTAGACATGTAGATAGAGAAAGCTGGAGATATTGAGCGCTGCAGTTATTCAGAGCTGGACGTATACAGAGTTGGAGATATTCCGAGGTGAAGATATTAATAGCTGGAGATATTCACAGGTGGAACTATTGACAGATGGAAATATTGAGACCTGGAGATATTCAGAGCTGGAGATATTCAGAGAGGTAGATACATAGAGATGTAGATATATGAAGATAGATATATACAGAGCTGAAGATATAGTGACCTGGGCACATATATACAGGTAGATATATGAAGCTGGAGCTCTTCAAAGATGGAGATATGCAGAGAGGTTGATACATAGAGATGTAGATATATGAAGCGGTAGATAAACACAGCTGAAGATATACCGAGCTGGATATAGATAGACAATATATATGTATATAGAAACACAATACACACACACACACTATATACACACACACAATATATATATATATATATACACACACACACTCTCTATACACTATCTATGTATATATCTATCTATCTATCTATCTATATAAAGAAACTCTCTCTATATATATACACACACAAACACTCTCTATATATGTACACACACACTATAGACACACACACACTATATATACACACACATATCTGGAAACAAGATAGATAGATAGATAGATAGATAGATAGATATACACACACTATACATACACACAGACACACATACACCGAGAGATTTATGTAGCTGGAGATATTCAGAGCTGGACATACTGACAGCTGGAGATATGCAGAGCTGGAGATATTCAGAGAGGTAGATATAGAAATATGTAGAGGTATGAATCTGGAGACATGTAGAGCTGTAGAAATAGAGAGATGTAGATATATGAAGCTGGAGATATTCAGCGCTGGACATATATAGAGATGTAGGCCTATGAATCAGGAGATACCTAGATCTGGACATCTATAGAGATGTCGAGTACGAAGCTGGAGTTATTCAAAGCTGGAGATATTCAGCAAGGTACAGATATAGAGATGAAGATCTATGAAGCTGGAGATATGAAGAGGTGGAAATATATAGACAGGTAGACATAGAAAGCTGGAGATATTGATCGCTGCAGTTATTCAGAGCTGGACCTATACAGAGTTGGAGATATTCCGAGGTGAAGATATTAATAGCTGGAGATATTCAGAGGTGGAAATATTGACAGATGGAAATATTTAGACCTGGAGATATTCAGAGCTGGAGATATTCAGAGAGGTAGATACATGAAGACAGAAATATATACAGAGCTGAAGATATAGTGACCTGGGCACATATATACAGGTAGATATATGAAGCTGGAGCTCTTCAAAGATGGAGATATGCAGAGAGGTAGATACATAGAGATGTAGATATATGAAGCGGTAGATAAACACAGCTGAAGATATACCGAGCTGGATATAGATAGACAATATATATGTATATACAAACACAATACATACACACACACACACACATACTATATACACACACACAATATATATATATATATATACACACACACACTCTCTATACACTATCTATGTATATATCTATCTATCTATCTATATAAAGACACTCTCTCTATATATATATACACACACAAACACTCTCTATATATGTACACACACACTATAGACACACACACACTATACACACACACACCATAGATACACACACATATCTAGAAACAAGATAGATAGATAGATAGATAGATAGATAGATAGATAGATATACACACACTACACATACACACAGACACACATACACTGAGAGATTTATGTAGCTGAAGATATTCAGTGCTGGACATACTGACAGCTGGAGATATGCAGAGCTGGAGATATTCAGAGAGGTAGATATAGAAATATGTAGAGGTATGAATCTGGAGATATGTAGAGCTGTAGAAATAGAGAGATGTAGATATATGAAGCTGGAGATATTCAGAGATGGACATATATAGAGATGTAAGCCTATGAATCATGAGATACCTAGATCTGGACATCTATAGAGATGTCGACATACAAAGCTGGAGTTATTCAAAGCTGGAGATATTAAGCAAGGTACAGATATAGAGACGGAGATCTATGAAGCTGGAGATATGAAGAAGTGGAAATATTTAGACATGTAGATAGAGAAAGCTGGAGATATTGAGCGCTGCAGTTATTCAGAGCTGGACGTATACAGAGTTGGAGATATTCCGAGGTGAAGATATTAATAGCTGGAGATATTCACAGGTGGAACTATTGACAGATGGAAATATTTAGACCTGGAGATATTCAGAGCTGGAGATATTCAGAGAGGTAGATACATGAAGATAGATATATACAGAGCTGAAGATATAGTGACCTGGGCACATATATACAGGTAGATATATGAAGCTGGAGCTCTTCAAAGATGGAGATATGCAGAGAGGTAGATATAGAAATATGTAGAGGTATGAATCTGGAGACATGTAGAGCTGTAGAAATAGAGAGATGTAGATATATGAAGCTGGAGATATTCAGAGCTGGATATATATATAGATGTAGGCCTATGAATCAGGAGATACCTAGATCTGGACATCTATAGAGATGTCGAGTACGAAGCTGGAGTTATTCAAAGCTGGAGATATTCAGCAAGGTACAGATATAGAGATGGAGATCTATGAAGCTGGAGATATGAAGAGGTGGAAATATATAGACAGGTAGACATAGAAAGCTGGAGATATTGAGCGCTGCAGTTATTCAGAGCTGGACCTATACAGAGTTGGAGATATTCCGAGGTGAAGATATTAATAGCTGGAGATATTCACAGGTGGAAATATTGACAGATGGAAATATTTAGACCTGGAGATATTCAGAGCTGGAGATATTCAGAGAGGTAGATACATGAAGATAGATATATACAGAGCTGAAGATATAGTGACCTGGGCACATATATACAGGTAGATATATGAAGCTGGAGCTCTTCAAAGATGGAGATATGCAGAGAGGTAGATATAGAAATATGTAGAGGTATGAATCTGGAGATATGTAGAGCTGTAGAAATAGAGAGATGTAGATATATGAAGCTGGAGATATTCAGAGCTGGACATATATAGAGATGTAGGCCTATGAATCAGGAGATACCTAGATCTGGACATCTATAGAGATATCGACATACAAAGCTGGAGTTATTCAAAGCTGGATATATTCAGCAAGGTACAGATATAGAGATGGAGATCTATGAAGCTGGAGATATGAAGAAATGGAAATATTTAGACATGTAGATAGAGAAAGCTGGAGATATTGAGCGCTGCAGTTATTCAGAGCTGGACGTATACAGAGTTGGAGATATTCTGAGGTGAAGATATTAATACCTGGAGATATTCACAGGTGGAACTATTGACAGATGGAAATATTTAGACCTTTATATATTCAGAGCTGGAGATATTCAGAGAGGTAGATACATAGAGATGTAGATATATGAAGATAGATATATACAGAGCTGAAGATATAATGACCTGGGCACATATATACAGGTAGATATATGAAGCTGGAGCTCTTCAAAGATGGAGATATGCAGAGAGGTAGATACATAGAGATGTAGATATATGAAGCGGTAGATAAACACAGCTGAAGATATACCGAGCTGGATATAGATAGACAATATATATGTATATACAAACACAATACATACACACACACACACACACTATATACACACACACAATATATATATATATATATATACAGACACACACTCTCTATACACTATCTATGTATATATCTATCTATCTATATAAAGACACTCTCTCTATATATATGCACACACAAACACTCTCTATATATGTACACACACACTATAGACACACACACACTATACTCACACACACTATATATACACACACATATATAGAAACAAGATAAATAGATAGATAGATAGATAGATAGATAGATAGATAGATAGATAGATAGATAGATAGATATACACACACTATACATACACACAGACACACATACACCGAGAGATTTATGTAGCTGGAGATATTCAGAGCTGGACATACTGACAGCTGGAGATATGCAGAGCTGGAGATATTCAGAGAGGTAGATATAGAAATATGTAGAGGTATGAATCTGGAGATATGTAGAGCTGTAGAAATAGAGAGATGTAGCTATATGAAGCTGGAGATATTCAGAACTGGACATATATAGAGATGTAGGCCTATGAATCAGGAGATACCTAGATCTGGACATCTATAGAGATGTGGACATACAAAGCTGGAGTTATTCAAAGCTGGATATATTCAGCAAGGTACAGATATAGAGATGGAGATCTATGAAGCTGGAGATATGAAGAAGTGGAAATATTTAGACATGTAGATAGAGAAAGCTGGAGATATTGAGCGCTGCAGTTATTCAGAGCTGGACGTATACAGAGTTGGAGATATTCCGAGGTGAAGATATTAATAGCTGGAGATATTCACAGGTGGAACTATTGACAGATGGAAATATTTAGACCTGGATATATTCAGAGCTGGAGATATTCAGAGAGGTAGATACATGAAGATAGATATATACAGAGCTGAAGATATAGTGACCTGGGCACATATATACAGGTAGATATATGGAGCTAGAGCTCTTCAAAGATGGAGATATGCAGAGAGGTAGATACATAGAGATGTAGATATATGAAGCGGTAGATAAACACAGCTGAAGATATACCGAGCTGGATATAGATAGACAATATATATGTATATAGAAACACAATACACACACACACACACACACACACACTATATACACACACACGATATATATATATATATACACACACACACTCTCTATACACTATCTATGTATATATCTATCTATCTATATAAAGACACTCTCTCTATATATATGCACACACAAACACTCTCTATATATGTACACACACACTATAGACACACACACACTATACTCAAACACACTATATATACACACACATATCTAGAAACAAGATAGATAGATAGATAGATAGATAGATAGATAGATAGATAGATAGATATACACACACTATACATACACACAGACAAACATACACCGAGAGATTTATGTACCTGGAGATATTCAGAGCTGGACATACTGACAGCTGGAGATATGCAGAGCTGGAGATATTCAGAGAGGTAGATATAGAAATATGTAGAGGTATGAATCTGGAGACATGTAGAGCTGTAGAAATAGAGAGATGTAGATATATGAAGCTGGAGATATTCAGCGCTGGACATATATAGAGATGTAGGCCTATGAATCAGGAGATACCTAGATCTGGACATCTATAGAGATGTCGAGTACGAAGCTGGAGTTATTCAAAGCTGGAGATATTCAGCAAGGTACAGATATAGAGATGGAGATCTATGAAGCTGGAGATATGAAGAGGTGGAAATATATAGACAGGTAGACATAGAAAGCTGGAGATATTGAGCGCTGCAGTTATTCAGAGCTGGACCTATACAGAGTTGGAGATATTCCGAGGTGAAGATATTAATAGCTGGAGATATTCACAGGTGGAAATATTGACAGATGGAAATATTTAGACCTGGAGATATTCAGAGCTGGAGATATTCAGAGAGGTAGATACATGAAGATAGATATATACAGAGCTGAAGATATAGTGACCTGGGCACATATATACAGGTAGATATATGAAGCTGGAGCTCTTCAAAGATGGAGATATACAGAGAGGTAGATACATAGAGATGTAGATATATGAAGCGGTAGATAAACACAGCTGAAGATATACCGAGCTGGATATAGATAGACAATATATATGTATATACATACACAATACATACACACACACACACACACACACACACACACTATATACACACACACAATATATATATATATATACACACACACACTCTCTATACACTATCTATGTATATATCTATCTATCTATCTATATAAAGACACTCTCTCTCTATATATACACACACAAACACTCTCTATATATGTACACACACACTATAGACACACACACACTATACACACACACACTATATATACACACACATATCTAGAAACAAGATAGATAGATAGATAGATAGATAGATAGATAGATATACACACACTATACATACACACAGACACACATACACCGAGAGATTTATGTAGCTGGAGATATTCAGAGCTGGACATACTGACAGCTGGAGATATGCAGAGCTGGAGATATTCAGAAAGGTAGATATAGAAATATGTAGAGGTATGAATCTGTAGACATGTAGAGCTGTAGAAATAGAGAGATGTAGATATATGAAGCTGGAGATATTCAGAGCTGGACATATATAGAGATGTAGGCCTATGAATCAGGAGATACCTAGATCTGGACATCTATAGAGATGTCGAGTACGAAGCTGGAGTTATTCAAAGCTGGAGATATTCAGCAAGGTACAGATATAGAGATGGAGATCTATGACGCTGGAGATATGAAGAGGTGGAAATATATAGACAGGTAGACATAGAAAGCTGGAGATATTGAGCGCTGCAGTTATTCAGAGCTGGACCTATACAGAGTTGGAGATATTCCGAGGTGAAGATATTAATAGCTGGAGATATTCACAGGTGGAAATATTGACAGATGGAAATATTTAGACCTGGAGATATTCAGAGCTGGAGATATTCAGAGAGGTAGATACATGAAGATAGATATATACAGAGCTGAAGATATAGTGACCTGGGCACATATATACAGGTAGATATATGGAGCTAGAGCTCTTCAAAGATGGAGATATGCAGAGAGGTAGATACATAGAGATGTAGATATATGAAGCGGTAGATAAACACAGCTGAAGATATACCGAGCTGGATATAGATAGACAATATATATGTATATAGAAACACAATACACACACACACACACACACACACACACTATATACACACACACGATATATATATATATATACACACACACACTCTCTATACACTATCTATGTATATATCTATCTATCTATCTATATAAAGACACTCTCTCTATATATATGCACACACAAACACTCTCTATATATGTACACACACACTATAGACACACACACACTATACTCAAACACACTATATATACACACACATATCTAGAAACAAGATAGATAGATAGATAGATAGATAGATAGATAGATAGATAGATAGATAGATATACACACACTATACATACACACAGACAAACATACACCGAGAGATTTATGTAGCTGGAGATATTCAGAGCTGGACATACTGACAGCTGGAGATATGCAGAGCTGGAGATATTCAGAGAGGTAGATATAGAAATATGTAGAGGTATGAATCTGGAGACATGTAGAGCTGTAGAAATAGAGAGATGTAGATATATGAAGCTGGAGATATTCAGCGCTGGACATATATAGAGATGTAGGCCTATGAATCAGGAGATACCTAGATCTGGACATCTATAGAGATGTCGAGTACGAAGCTGGAGTTATTCAAAGCTGGAGATATTCAGCAAGGTACAGATATAGAGATGGAGATCTATGAAGCTGGAGATATGAAGAGGTGGAAATATATAGACAGGTAGACATAGAAAGCTGGAGATATTGAGCGCTGCAGTTATTCAGAGCTGGACCTATACAGAGTTGGAGATATTCCGAGGTGAAGATATTAATAGCTGGAGATATTCACAGGTGGAAATATTGACAGATGGAAATATTTAGACCTGGAGATATTCAGAGCTGGAGATATTCAGAGAGGTAGATACATGAAGATAGATATATACAGAGCTGAAGATATAGTGACCTGGGCACATATATACAGGTAGATATATGAAGCTGGAGCTCTTCAAAGATGGAGATATGCAGAGAGGTAGATACATAGAGATGTAGATATATGAAGCGGTAGATAAACACAGCTGAAGATATACCGAGCTGGATATAGATAGACAATATATATGTATATACAAACACAATACATACACACACACACACACACACACACACACTATATACACACACACAATATATATATATATACACACACACACTCTCTATACGCTATCTATGTATATATCTATCTATCTATATAAAGACACTCTCTCTATATATATGCACACACAAACACTCTCTATATATGTACACACACACTATAGACACACACACACTATACACACACACACTATATATACACACACATATCTAGAAACAAGATAGATAGATAGATAGATAGATAGATATACACACACTACACATACACACAGACACACATACACCGAGAGATTTATGTAGCTGGACATATTCAGAGCTGGACATACTGACAGCTGGAGATATGCAGAGCTGGAGATATTCAGAGAGGTAGATATAGAAATATGTTGAGGTATGAATCCGGAGATATGTAGAGCTGTAGAAATGGAGAGATGTAGCTATATGAAGCTGGAGATATTCAGAACTGGACATATATAGAGATGTAGGCCTATGAATCAGGAGATACCTAGATCTGGACATCTATAGAGATGTGGACATACAAAGCTGGAGTTATTCAAAGCTGGATATATTCAGCAAGGTACAGATATAGAGATGGAGATCTATGAAGCTGGAGATATGAAGAAGTGGAAATATTTAGACATGTAGATAGAGAAAGCTGGAGATATTGAGCGCTGCAGTTACTCAGAGCTGGACGTATACAGAGATGGAGATATTCCGAGGTGAAGATATTAATAGCTGGAGATATTCACAGGTGGAACTATTGACAGATGGAAATATTTAGACCTGGAGATATTCAGAGCTGGAGATATTCAGAGAGGTAGATACATAGAGATGTAGATATATGAAGATAGATATATACAGAGCTGAAGATATAGTGACCTGGGCACATATATACAGGTAGATATATGAAGCTGGAGCTCTTCAAAGATGGAGATATGCAGAGAGGTAGATACATAGAGATGTAGATATGTGAAGCGGTAGATAAACACAGCTGAAGATATACCGAGCTGGATATAGTTAGACAATATATATGTATATACATACACAATACATACACACACACACACACACACACACACACACTATATACACACACACAATATATATATATATATATATACACACACACACTCTCTATACACTATCTATGTATATATCTATCTATCTATATAAAGACACTCTCTCTATATATATGCACACACAAACACTCTCTATATATGTACACACACACTATAGACACACACACACTATACACACACACACTATATATACACACACATATCTAGAAACAAGATGGATAGATAGATAGATAGATAGATATACACACACTATACATACACACAGACACACATACACCGAGAGATTTATGTAGCTGGAGATATTCAGAGCTGGACATACTGACAGCTGGAGATATGCAGAGCTGGAGATATTCAGAGAGGTAGATATAGAAATATGTAGAGGTATGAATCAGGAGACATGTAGAGCTGTAGAAATAGAGAGATGTAGATATATGAAGCTGGAGATATTCAGAGCTGGACATATATAGAGATGTAGGCCTATGAATCAGGAGATACCTAGATCTGGACATCTATAGAGATGTCGATTACGAAGCTGGAGTTATTCAAAGCTGGAGATATTCAGCAAGGTACAGATATAGAGATGGAGATCTATGAAGCTGGAGATATGAAGAGGTGGAAATATATAGACAGGTAGACATAGAAAGCTGGAGATATTGAGCGCTGCAGTTATTCAGAGCTGGATCTATACAGAGTTGGAGATATTCCGAGGTGAAGATATTAATAGCTGGAGATATTCACAGGTGGAAATATTGACAGATGGAAATATTTAGACCTGGAGATATTCAGAGCTGGAGATATTCAGAGAGGTAGATACATGAAGACAGAAATATATACAGAGCTGAAGATATAGTGACCTGGGCACATATATACAGGTAGATATATGAAGCTGGAGCTCTTCAAAGATGGAGATATGCAGAGAGGTAGATACATAGAGATGTAGATATATGAAGCGGTAGATAAACACAGCTGAAGATATACCGAGCTGGATATAGATAGACAATATATATGTATATACAAACACAATACATACACACACACACACACATACTATATACACACACACAATATATATATATATATACACACACACACACTCTCTATACACTATCTATGTATATATCTATCTATCTATCTATATAAAGACACTCTCTCTATATATATACACACACAAACACTCTCTATATATGTACACACACACTATAGACACACACACACTATACACACACACACTATATATACACACACATATCTAGAAACAAGATAGATAGATAGATAGATTGATAGATAGATATACACACACTACACATACACTCAGACACACATACCCCGAGAGATTTATGTAGCTGGAGATATTCAGAGCTGGACATACTGACAGCTGGAGATATGCAGAGCTGGAGATATTCAGAGAGGTAGATATAGATATATGTAGAGGTATGAATCTGGAGATATGTAGAGCTGTAGAAATAGAGAGATGTAGATATATGAATCTGGAGATATTCAGAGCTGGACATATATAGAGATGTAGGCCTATGAATCAGGAGATACCTAGATCTGGACATCTATAGAGATGTGGACATACAAAGCTGGAGTTATTAAAAGCTGGATATATTCAGCAAGGTACAGATATAGAGATGGAGATCTATGAAGCTGGAGATATGAAGAAGTGGAAATATTTAGACATGTAGATAGAGAAAGCTGGAGATATTGAGCGCTGCAGTTATTCAGAGCTGGACGTATACAGAGTTGGAGATATTCCGAGGTGAAGATATTAATAGCTGGAGATATTCACAGGTGGAACTATTGACAGATGGAAATATTTAGACCTGGAGATATTCAGAGCTGGAGATATTCAGAGAGGTAGATACATAGAGATGTAGATATATGAAGATAGATATATACAGAGCTGAAGATATAGTGACCTGGGCACATATATACAGGTAGATATATGAAGCTGGAGCTCTTCAAAGATGGAGATATGCAGAGAGGTAGATACATAGAGATGTAGATATATGAAGCGGTTGATAAACACAGCTGAAGATATACCGAGCTGGATATAGATAGACAATATATATGTATATAGAAACACAATACATACACACACACACACACACACACTATATACACACACACAATATATATATATATATATACACACACACACTCTCTATACACTATCTATGTATATATCTATCTATCTATCTATATAAAGACACTCTCTCTATATATATACACACACAAACACTCTCTATATATGTACACACACACTATAGACACACACACACTATACACACACACACTATATATACACACACATATCTAGAAACAAGATAGATAGATAGATAGATAGATAGATAGATATACACACACTATACATACACACAGACACACATACACCGAGAGATTTATGTAGCTGGAGATATTCAGAGCTGGACATACTGACAGCTGGAGATATGCAGAGCTGGAGATATTCAGAGAGGTAGATATAGAAATATGTAGAGGTATGAATCTGGAGACATGTAGAGCTGTAGAAATAGAGAGATGTAGATATATGAAGCTGGAGATATTCAGAGCTGGACATATATAGAGATGTAGGCCTATGAATCAGGAGATACCTAGATCTGGACATCTATAGAGATGTCGAGTACGAAGCTGGAGTTATTCAAAGCTGGAGATATTCAGCAAGGTACAGATATAGAGATGGAGATCTATGAAGCTGGAGATATGAAGAGGTGGAAATATATAGACAGGTAGACATAGAAAGCTGGAGATATTGAGCGCTGCAGTTATTCAGAGCTGGACCTATACAGAGTTGGAGATATTCCGAGGTGAAGATATTAATAGCTGGAGATATTCACAGGTGGAAATATTGACAGATGGAAATATTTAGACCTGGAGATATTCAGAGCTGGAGATATTCAGAGAGGTAGATACATGAAGATAGATATATACAGAGCTGAAGATATAGTGACCTGGGCACATATATACAGGTAGATATATGGAGCTAGAGCTCTTCAAAGATGGAGATATGCAGAGAGGTAGATACACAGAGATGTAGATATATGAAGCGGTAGATAAACACAGCTGAAGATATACCGAGCTGGATATAGATAGACAATATATATGTATGTAGAAACACAATACACACACACACACACACACACACACTATATACACACACACGATATATATATATATATACACACACACACTCTCTATACACTATCTATGTATATATCTATCTATCTATATAAAGACACTCTCTCTATATATATGCACACACAATCACTCTCTATATATGTACACACACACTATAGACACACACACACTATACTCAAACACACTATATATACACACACATATCTAGAAACAAGATAGATAGATAGATAGATAGATAGATAGATAGATAGATAGATAGATATACACACACTATACATACACACAGACAAACATACACCGAGAGATTTATGTAGCTGGAGATATTCAGAGCTGGACATACTGACAGCTGGAGATATGCAGAGCTGGAGATATTCAGAGAGGTAGATATAGAAATATGTAGAGGTATGAATCTGGAGACATGTAGAGCTGTAGAAATAGAGAGATGTAGATATATGAAGCTGGAGATATTCAGCGCTGGACATATATAGAGATGTAGGCCTATGAATCAGGAGATACCTAGATCTGGACATCTATAGAGATGTCGAGTACGAAGCTGGAGTTATTCAAAGCTGGAGATATTCAGCAAGGTACAGATATAGAGATGGAGATCTATGAAGCTGGAGATATGAAGAGGTGGAAATATATAGACAGGTAGACATAGAAAGCTGGAGATATTGAGCGCTGCAGTTATTCAGAGCTGGACCTATACAGAGTTGGAGATATTCCGAGGTGAAGATATTAATAGCTGGAGATATTCACAGGTGGAAATATTGACAGATGGAAATATTTAGACCTGGAGATATTCAGAGCTGGAGATATTCAGAGAGGTAGATACATGAAGATAGATATATACAGAGCTGAAGATATAGTGACCTGGGCACATATATACAGGTAGATATATGAAGCTGGAGCTCTTCAAAGATGGAGATATACAGAGAGGTAGATACATAGAGATGTAAATATATGAAGCGGTAGATAAACACAGCTGAAGATATACCGAGCTGGATATAGATAGACAATATATATGTATATACATACACAATACATACACACACACACACACACACACACACACACTATATACACACACACAATATATATATATATATACACACACACACTCTCTATACACTATCTATGTATATATCTATCTATCTATCTATATAAAGACACTCTCTCTCTATATATACACACACAAACACTCTCTATATATGTACACACACACTATAGACACACACACACTATACACACACACACTATATATACACACACATATCTAGAAACAAGATAGATAGATAGATAGATAGATAGATAGATAGATAGATAGATATACACACACTATACATACACACAGACACACATACACCGAGAGATTTATGTAGCTGGAGATATTCAGAGCTGGACATACTGACAGCTGGAGATATGCAGAGCTGGAGATATTCAGAAAGGTAGATATAGAAATATGTAGAGGTATGAATCTGTAGACATGTAGAGCTGTAGAAATAGAGAGATGTAGATATATGAAGCTGGAGATATTCAGAGCTGGACATATATAGAGATGTAGGCCTATGAATCAGGAGATACCTAGATCTGGACATCTATAGAGATGTCGAGTACGAAGCTGGAGTTATTCAAAGCTGGAGATATTCAGCAAGGTACAGATATAGAGATGGAGATCTATGACGCTGGAGATATGAAGAGGTGGAAATATATAGACAGGTAGACATAGAAAGCTGGAGATATTGAGCGCTGCAGTTATTCAGAGCTGGACCTATACAGAGTTGGAGATATTCCGAGGTGAAGATATTAATAGCTGGAGATATTCACAGGTGGAAATATTGACAGATGGAAATATTTAGACCTGGAGATATTCAGAGCTGGAGATATTCAGAGAGGTAGATACATGAAGATAGATATATACAGAGCTGAAGATATAGTGACCTGGGCACATATATACAGGTAGATATATGGAGCTAGAGCTCTTCAAAGATGGAGATATGCAGAGAGGTAGATACATAGAGATGTAGATATATGAAGCGGTAGATAAACACAGCTGAAGATATACCGAGCTGGATATAGATAGACAATATATATGTATATAGAAACACAATACACACACACACACACACACACACACACTATATACACACACACGATATATATATATATATACACACACACACTCTCTATACACTATCTATGTATATATCTATCTATCTATCTATATAAAGACACTCTCTCTATATATATGCACACACAAACACTCTCTATATATGTACACACACACTATAGACACACACACACTATACTCAAACACACTATATATACACACACATATCTAGAAACAAGATAGATAGATAGATAGATAGATAGATAGATAGATAGATAGATAGATATACACACACTATACATACACACAGACAAACATACACCGAGAGATTTATGTAGCTGGAGATATTCAGAGCTGGACATACTGACAGCTGGAGATATGCAGAGCTGGAGATATTCAGAGAGGTAGATATAGAAATATGTAGAGGTATGAATCTGGAGACATGTAGAGCTGTAGAAATAGAGAGATGTAGATATATGAAGCTGGAGATATTCAGCGCTGGACATATATAGAGATGTAGGCCTATGAATCAGGAGATACCTAGATCTGGACATCTATAGAGATGTCGAGTACGAAGCTGGAGTTATTCAAAGCTGGAGATATTCAGCAAGGTACAGATATAGAGATGGAGATCTATGAAGCTGGAGATATGAAGAGGTGGAAATATATAGACAGGTAGACATAGAAAGCTGGAGATATTGAGCGCTGCAGTTATTCAGAGCTGGACCTATACAGAGTTGGAGATATTCCGAGGTGAAGATATTAATAGCTGGAGATATTCACAGGTGGAAATATTGACAGATGGAAATATTTAGACCTGGAGATATTCAGAGCTGGAGATATTCAGAGAGGTAGATACATGAAGATAGATATATACAGAGCTGAAGATATAGTGACCTGGGCACATATATACAGGTAGATATATGAAGCTGGAGCTCTTCAAAGATGGAGATATGCAGAGAGGTAGATACATAGAGATGTAGATATATGAAGCGGTAGATAAACACAGCTGAAGATATACCGAGCTGGATATAGATAGACAATATATATGTATATACAAACACAATACATACACACACACACACACACACACACACACTATATACACACACACAATATATATATATATACACACACACACTCTCTATACGCTATCTATGTATATATCTATCTATCTATATAAAGACACTCTCTCTATATATATGCACACACAAACACTCTCTATATATGTACACACACACTATAGACACACACACACTATACACACACACACTATATATACACACACATATCTAGAAACAAGATAGATAGATAGATAGATAGATAGATATACACACACTACACATACACACAGACACACATACACCGAGAGATTTATGTAGCTGGACATATTCAGAGCTGGACATACTGACAGCTGGAGATATGCAGAGCTGGAGATATTCAGAGAGGTAGATATAGAAATATGTTGAGGTATGAATCCGGAGATATGTAGAGCTGTAGAAATGGAGAGATGTAGCTATATGAAGCTGGAGATATTCAGAACTGGACATATATAGAGATGTAGGCCTATGAATCAGGAGATACCTAGATCTGGACATCTATAGAGATGTGGACATACAAAGCTGGAGTTATTCAAAGCTGGATATATTCAGCAAGGTACAGATATAGAGATGGAGATCTATGAAGCTGGAGATATGAAGAAGTGGAAATATTTAGACATGTAGATAGAGAAAGCTGGAGATATTGAGCGCTGCAGTTACTCAGAGCTGGACGTATACAGAGATGGAGATATTCCGAGGTGAAGATATTAATAGCTGGAGATATTCACAGGTGGAACTATTGACAGATGGAAATATTTAGACCTGGAGATATTCAGAGCTGGAGATATTCAGAGAGGTAGATACATAGAGATGTAGATATATGAAGATAGATATATACAGAGCTGAAGATATAGTGACCTGGGCACATATATACAGGTAGATATATGAAGCTGGAGCTCTTCAAAGATGGAGATATGCAGAGAGGTAGATACATAGAGATGTAGATATGTGAAGCGGTAGATAAACACAGCTGAAGATATACCGAGCTGGATATAGTTAGACAATATATATGTATATACATACACAATACATACACACACACACACACACACACACACACACACTATATACACACACACAATATATATATATATATATATACACACACACACTCTCTATACACTATCTATGTATATATCTATCTATCTATATAAAGACACTCTCTCTATATATATGCACACACAAACACTCTCTATATATGTACACACACACTATAGACACACACACACTATACACACACACACTATATATACACACACATATCTAGAAACAAGATGGATAGATAGATAGATAGATAGATATACACACACTATACATACACACAGACACACATACACCGAGAGATTTATGTAGCTGGAGATATTCAGAGCTGGACATACTGACAGCTGGAGATATGCAGAGCTGGAGATATTCAGAGAGGTAGATATAGAAATATGTAGAGGTATGAATCAGGAGACATGTAGAGCTGTAGAAATAGAGAGATGTAGATATATGAAGCTGGAGATATTCAGAGCTGGACATATATAGAGATGTAGGCCTATGAATCAGGAGATACCTAGATCTGGACATCTATAGAGATGTCGATTACGAAGCTGGAGTTATTCAAAGCTGGAGATATTCAGCAAGGTACAGATATAGAGATGGAGATCTATGAAGCTGGAGATATGAAGAGGTGGAAATATATAGACAGGTAGACATAGAAAGCTGGAGATATTGAGCGCTGCAGTTATTCAGAGCTGGATCTATACAGAGTTGGAGATATTCCGAGGTGAAGATATTAATAGCTGGAGATATTCACAGGTGGAAATATTGACAGATGGAAATATTTAGACCTGGAGATATTCAGAGCTGGAGATATTCAGAGAGGTAGATACATGAAGACAGAAATATATACAGAGCTGAAGATATAGTGACCTGGGCACATATATACAGGTAGATATATGAAGCTGGAGCTCTTCAAAGATGGAGATATGCAGAGAGGTAGATACATAGAGATGTAGATATATGAAGCGGTAGATAAACACAGCTGAAGATATACCGAGCTGGATATAGATAGACAATATATATGTATATACAAACACAATACATACACACACACACACACATACTATATACACACACACAATATATATATATATATACACACACACACACTCTCTATACACTATCTATGTATATATCTATCTATCTATCTATATAAAGACACTCTCTCTATATATATACACACACAAACACTCTCTATATATGTACACACACACTATAGACACACACACACTATACACACACACACTATATATACACACACATATCTAGAAACAAGATAGATAGATAGATAGATTGATAGATAGATATACACACACTACACATACACTCAGACACACATACCCCGAGAGATTTATGTAGCTGGAGATATTCAGAGCTGGACATACTGACAGCTGGAGATATGCAGAGCTGGAGATATTCAGAGAGGTAGATATAGATATATGTAGAGGTATGAATCTGGAGATATGTAGAGCTGTAGAAATAGAGAGATGTAGATATATGAATCTGGAGATATTCAGAGCTGGACATATATAGAGATGTAGGCCTATGAATCAGGAGATACCTAGATCTGGACATCTATAGAGATGTGGACATACAAAGCTGGAGTTATTAAAAGCTGGATATATTCAGCAAGGTACAGATATAGAGATGGAGATCTATGAAGCTGGAGATATGAAGAAGTGGAAATATTTAGACATGTAGATAGAGAAAGCTGGAGATATTGAGCGCTGCAGTTATTCAGAGCTGGACGTATACAGAGTTGGAGATATTCCGAGGTGAAGATATTAATAGCTGGAGATATTCACAGGTGGAACTATTGACAGATGGAAATATTTAGACCTGGAGATATTCAGAGCTGGAGATATTCAGAGAGGTAGATACATAGAGATGTAGATATATGAAGATAGATATATACAGAGCTGAAGATATAGTGACCTGGGCACATATATACAGGTAGATATATGAAGCTGGAGCTCTTCAAAGATGGAGATATGCAGAGAGGTAGATACATAGAGATGTAGATATATGAAGCGGTTGATAAACACAGCTGAAGATATACCGAGCTGGATATAGATAGACAATATATATGTATATAGAAACACAATACATACACACACACACACACACACACTATATACACACACACAATATATATATATATATATACACACACACACTCTCTATACACTATCTATGTATATATCTATCTATCTATCTATATAAAGACACTCTCTCTATATATATACACACACAAACACTCTCTATATATGTACACACACACTATAGACACACACACACTATACACACACACACTATATATACACACACATATCTAGAAACAAGATAGATAGATAGATAGATAGATAGATAGATATACACACACTATACATACACACAGACACACATACACCGAGAGATTTATGTAGCTGGAGATATTCAGAGCTGGACATACTGACAGCTGGAGATATGCAGAGCTGGAGATATTCAGAGAGGTAGATATAGAAATATGTAGAGGTATGAATCTGGAGACATGTAGAGCTGTAGAAATAGAGAGATGTAGATATATGAAGCTGGAGATATTCAGAGCTGGACATATATAGAGATGTAGGCCTATGAATCAGGAGATACCTAGATCTGGACATCTATAGAGATGTCGAGTACGAAGCTGGAGTTATTCAAAGCTGGAGATATTCAGCAAGGTACAGATATAGAGATGGAGATCTATGAAGCTGGAGATATGAAGAGGTGGAAATATATAGACAGGTAGACATAGAAAGCTGGAGATATTGAGCGCTGCAGTTATTCAGAGCTGGACCTATACAGAGTTGGAGATATTCCGAGGTGAAGATATTAATAGCTGGAGATATTCACAGGTGGAAATATTGACAGATGGAAATATTTAGACCTGGAGATATTCAGAGCTGGAGATATTCAGAGAGGTAGATACATGAAGATAGATATATACAGAGCTGAAGATATAGTGACCTGGGCACATATATACAGGTAGATATATGGAGCTAGAGCTCTTCAAAGATGGAGATATGCAGAGAGGTAGATACACAGAGATGTAGATATATGAAGCGGTAGATAAACACAGCTGAAGATATACCGAGCTGGATATAGATAGACAATATATATGTATGTAGAAACACAATACACACACACACACACACACACACACTATATACACACACACGATATATATATATATATACACACACACACTCTCTATACACTATCTATGTATATATCTATCTATCTATATAAAGACACTCTCTCTATATATATGCACACACAATCACTCTCTATATATGTACACACACACTATAGACACACACACACTATACTCAAACACACTATATATACACACACATATCTAGAAACAAGATAGATAGATAGATAGATAGATAGATAGATAGATAGATAGATATACACACACTATACATACACACAGACAAACATACACCGAGAGATTTATGTAGCTGGAGATATTCAGAGCTGGACATACTGACAGCTGGAGATATGCAGAGCTGGAGATATTCAGAGAGGTAGATATAGAAATATGTAGAGGTATGAATCTGGAGACATGTAGAGCTGTAGAAATAGAGAGATGTAGATATATGAAGCTGGAGATATTCAGCGCTGGACATATATAGAGATGTAGGCCTATGAATCAGGAGATACCTAGATCTGGACATCTATAGAGATGTCGAGTACGAAGCTGGAGTTATTCAAAGCTGGAGATATTCAGCAAGGTACAGATATAGAGATGGAGATCTATGAAGCTGGAGATATGAAGAGGTGGAAATATATAGACAGGTAGACATAGAAAGCTGGAGATATTGAGCGCTGCAGTTATTCAGAGCTGGACCTATACAGAGTTGGAGATATTCCGAGGTGAAGATATTAATAGCTGGAGATATTCACAGGTGGAAATATTGACAGATGGAAATATTTAGACCTGGAGATATTCAGAGCTGGAGATATTCAGAGAGGTAGATACATGAAGATAGATATATACAGAGCTGAAGATATAGTGACCTGGGCACATATATACAGGTAGATATATGAAGCTGGAGCTCTTCAAAGATGGAGATATACAGAGAGGTAGATACATAGAGATGTAAATATATGAAGCGGTAGATAAACACAGCTGAAGATATACCGAGCTGGATATAGATAGACAATATATATGTATATACATACACAATACATACACACACACACACACACACACACACACACTATATACACACACACAATATATATATATATATACACACACACACTCTCTATACACTATCTATGTATATATCTATCTATCTATCTATATAAAGACACTCTCTCTCTATATATACACACACAAACACTCTCTATATATGTACACACACACTATAGACACACACACACTATACACACACACACTATATATACACACACATATCTAGAAACAAGATAGATAGATACATAGATAGATAGATAGATAGATAGATAGATAGATAGATAGATAGATAGATAGATAGATAGATAGATAGATACACACAGACACACATACACCGAGAGATTTATGTAGCTGGAGATATTCAGAGCTGGACATACTGACAGCTGGAGATATGCAGAGCTGGAGATATTCAGAAAGGTAGATATAGAAATATGTAGAGGTATGAATCTGTAGACATGTAGAGCTGTAGAAATAGAGAGATGTAGATATATGAAGCTGGAGATATTCAGAGCTGGACATATATAGAGATGTAGGCCTATGAATCAGGAGATACCTAGATCTGGACATCTATAGAGATGTCGAGTACGAAGCTGGAGTTATTCAAAGCTGGAGATATTCAGCAAGGTACAGATATAGAGATGGAGATCTATGACGCTGGAGATATGAAGAGGTGGAAATATATAGACAGGTAGATATAGAAAGCTGGAGATATTGAGCGCTGCAGTTATTCAGAGCTGGACCTATACAGAGTTGGAGATATTCCGAGGTGAAGATATTAATAGCTGGAGATATTCACAGGTGGAAATATTGACAGATGGAAATATTTAGACCTGGAGATATTCAGAGCTGGAGATATTCAGAGAGGTAGATACATGAAGATAGATATATACAGAGCTGAAGATATAGTGACCTGGGCACATATATACAGGTAGATATATGGAGCTAGAGCTCTTCAAAGATGGAGATATGCAGAGAGGTAGATACATAGAGATGTAGATATATGAAGCGGTAGATAAACACAGCTGAAGATATACCGAGCTGGATATAGATAGACAATATATATGTATATAGAAACACAATACACACACACACACACACACACACACTATATACACACACACGATATATATATATATATACACACACACACTCTCTATACACTATCTATGTATATATCTATCTATCTATATAAAGACACTCTCTCTATATATATGCACACACAAACACTCTCTATATATGTACACACACACTATAGACACACACACACTATACTCAGACACACTATATATACACACACATATCTAGAAACAAGATAGATAGATAGATAGATAGATAGATAGATAGATAGATAGATAGATAGATAGATAGATATACACACACTATACATACACACAGACAAACATACACCGAGAGATTTATGTAGCTGGAGATATTCAGAGCTGGACATACTGACAGCTGGAGATATGCAGAGCTGGAGATATTCAGAGAGGTAGATATAGAAATATGTAGAGGTATGAATCTGGAGACATGTAGAGCTGTAGAAATAGAGAGATGTAGATATATGAAGCTGGAGATATTCAGCGCTGGACATATAGAGAGATGTAGGCCTATGAATCAGGAGATACCTAGATCTGGACATCTATAGAGATGTCGAGTACGAAGCTGGAGTTATTCAAAGCTGGAGATATTCAGCAAGGTACAGATATAGAGATGGAGATCTATGAAGCTGGAGATATGAAGAGGTGGAAATATATAGACAGGTAGACATAGAAAGCTGGAGATATTGAGCGCTGCAGTTATTCAGAGCTGGACCTATACAGAGTTGGAGATATTCCGAGGTGAAGATATTAATAGCTGGAGATATTCACAGGTGGAAATATTGACAGATGGAAATATTTAGACCTGGAGATATTCAGAGCTGGAGATATTCAGAGAGGTAGATACATGAAGATAGATATATACAGAGCTGAAGATATAGTGACCTGGGCACATATATACAGGTAGATATATGAAGCTGGAGCTCTTCAAAGATGGAGATATACAGAGAGGTAGATACATAGAGATGTAGATATATGAAGCGGTAGATAAACACAGCTGAAGATATACCGAGCTGGATATAGATAGACAATATATATGTATATACATACACAATACATACACACACACACACACACACACACACACACACACTATATACACACACACAACATATATATATATATATACACACACACACTCTCTATACACTATCTATGTATATATCTATCTATCTATCTATATAAAGACACTCTCTCTCTATATATACACACACAAACACTCTCTATATATGTACACACACACTATAGACACACACACACTATACACACACACACTATATATACACACACATATCTAGAAACAAGATAGATAGATACATAGATAGATAGATAGATAGATAGATAGATAGATAGATAGATAGATAGATATACACACACTATACATACACACAGACACACATACACCGAGAGATTTATGTAGCTGGAGATATTCAGAGCTGGACATACTGACAGCTGGAGATATGCAGAGCTGGAGATATTCAGAGAGGTAGATATAGAAATATGTAGAGGTATGAATCTGGAGACATGTAGAGCTGTAGAAATAGAGAGATGTAGATATATGAAGCTGGAGATATTCAGAGCTGGACATATATAGAGATGTAGGCCTATGAATCAGGAGATACCTAGATCTGGACATCTATAGAGATGTCGAGTACGAAGCTGGAGTTATTCAAAGCTGGAGATATTCAGCAAGGTACAGATATAGAGATGGAGATCTATGAAGCTGGAGATATGAAGAGGTGGAAATATATAGACAGGTAGACATAGAAAGCTGGAGATATTGAGCGCTGCAGTTATTCAGAGCTGGATCTATACAGAGTTGGAGATATTCCGAGGTGAAGATATTAATAGCTGGAGATATTCACAGGTGGAAATATTGACAGATGGAAATATTTAGACCTGGAGATATTCAGAGCTGGAGATATTCAGAGAGGTAGATACATGAAGACAGAAATATATACAGAGCTGAAGATATAGTGACCTGGGCACATATATACAGGTAGATATATGAAGCTGGAGCTCTTCAAAGATGGAGATATGCAGAGAGCTAGATACATAGAGATGTAGATATATGAAGCGGTAGACAAACACAGCTGAAGATATACCGAGCTGGATATAGATAGACAATATATATGTATATACAAACACAATACATACACACACACACACACACACACACACACACTATATACACACACACAATATATATATATATACACACACACACTCTCTATACGCTATCTATGTATATATCTATCTATCTATATAAAGACACTCTCTCTATATATATGCACACACAAACACTCTCTATATATGTACACACACACTATAGACACACACACACTATACACACACACACTATATATACACACACATATCTAGAAACAAGATAGATAGATAGATAGATAGATAGATATACACACACTACACATACACACAGACACACATACACCGAGAGATTTATGTAGCTGGACATATTCAGAGCTGGACATACTGACAGCTGGAGATATGCAGAGCTGGAGATATTCAGAGAGGTAGATATAGAAATATGTAGAGGTATGAATCCGGAGATATGTAGAGCTGTAGAAATAGAGAGATGTAGCTAAATGAAGCTGGAGATATTCAGAACTGGACATATATAGAGATGTAGGCCTATGAATCAGGAGATACCTAGATCTGGACATCTATAGAGATGTGGACATACAAAGCTGGAGTTATTCAAAGCTGGATATATTCAGCAAGGTACAGATATAGAGATGGAGATCTATGAAGCTGGAGATATGAAGAAGTGGAAATATTTAGACATGTAGATAGAGAAAGCTGGAGATATTGAGCGCTGCAGTTACTCAGAGCTGGACGTATACAGAGATGGAGATATTCCGAGGTGAAGATATTAATAGCTGGAGATATTCACAGGTGGAACTATTGACAGATGGAAATATTTAGACCTGGAGATATTCAGAGCTGGAGATATTCAGAGAGGTAGATACATAGAGATGTAGATATATGAAGATAGATATATACAGAGCTGAAGATATAGTGACCTGGGCACATATATACAGGTAGATATATGAAGCTGGAGCTCTTCAAAGATGGAGATATGCAGAGAGGTAGATACATAGAGATGTAGATATGTGAAGCGGTAGATAAACACAGCTGAAGATATACCGAGCTGGATATAGTTAGACAATATATATGTATATACATACACAATACATACACACACACACACACACACACACACACTATATACACACACACAATATATATATATATATATATACACACACACACTCTCTATACACTATCTATGTATATATCTATCTATCTATATAAAGACACTCTCTCTATATATATGCACACACAAACACTCTCTATATATGTACACACACACTATAGACACACACACACTATACACACACACACTATATATACACACACATATCTAGAAACAAGATGGATAGATAGATAGATAGATAGATATACACACACTATACATACACACAGACACACATACACCGAGAGATTTATGTAGCTGGAGATATTCAGAGCTGGACATACTGACAGCTGGAGATATGCAGAGCTGGAGATATTCAGAGAGGTAGATATAGAAATATGTAGAGGTATGAATCAGGAGACATGTAGAGCTGTAGAAATAGAGAGATGTAGATATATGAAGCTGGAGATATTCAGAGCTGGACATATATAGAGATGTAGGCCTATGAATCAGGAGATACCTAGATCTGGACATCTATAGAGATGTCGAGTACGAAGCTGGAGTTATTCAAAGCTGGAGATATTCAGCAAGGTACAGATATAGAGATGGAGATCTATGAAGCTGGAGATATGAAGAGGTGGAAATATATAGACAGGTAGACATAGAAAGCTGGAGATATTGAGCGCTGCAGTTATTCAGAGCTGGATCTATACAGAGTTGGAGATATTCCGAGGTGAAGATATTAATAGCTGGAGATATTCACAGGTGGAAATATTGACAGATGGAAATATTTAGACCTGGAGATATTCAGAGCTGGAGATATTCAGAGAGGTAGATACATGAAGACAGAAATATATACAGAGCTGAAGATATAGTGACCTGGGCACATATATACAGGTAGATATATGAAGCTGGAGCTCTTCAAAGATGGAGATATGCAGAGAGGTAGATACATAGAGATGTAGATATATGAAGCGGTAGATAAACACAGCTGAAGATATACCGAGCTGGATATAGATAGACAATATATATGTATATACAAACACAATACATACACACACACACACACATACTATATACACACACACAATATATATATATATATACACACACACACACTCTCTATACACTATCTATGTATATATCTATCTATCTATCTATATAAAGACACTCTCTCTATATATATACACACACAAACACTCTCTATATATGTACACACACACTATAGACACACACACACTATACACACACACACTATATATACACACACATATCTAGAAACAAGATAGATAGATAGATAGATTGATAGATAGATAGATAGATATACACACACTATACATACACACAGACAAACATACACCGAGAGATTTATGTAGCTGGAGATATTCAGAGCTGGACATACTGACAGCTGGAGATATGCAGAGCTGGAGATATTCAGAGAGGTAGATATAGAAATATGTAGAGGTATGAATCTGGAGACATGTAGAGCTGTAGAAATAGAGAGATGTAGATATATGAAGCTGGAGATATTCAGCGCTGGACATATATAGAGATGTAGGCCTATGAATCAGGAGATACCTAGATCTGGACATCTATAGAGATGTCGAGTACGAAGCTGGAGTTATTCAAAGCTGGAGATATTCAGCAAGGTACAGATATAGAGATGGAGATCTATGAAGCTGGAGATATGAAGAGGTGGAAATATATAGACAGGTAGACATAGAAAGCTGGAGATATTGAGCGCTGCAGTTATTCAGAGCTGGACCTATACAGAGTTGGAGATATTCCGAGGTGAAGATATTAATAGCTGGAGATATTCACAGGTGGAAATATTGACAGATGGAAATATTTAGACCTGGAGATATTCAGAGCTGGAGATATTCAGAGAGGTAGATACATGAAGATAGATATATACAGAGCTGAAGATATAGTGACCTGGGCACATATATACAGGTAGATATATGAAGCTGGAGCTCTTCAAAGATGGAGATATACAGAGAGGTAGATACATAGAGATGTAGATATATGAAGCGGTAGATAAACACAGCTGAAGATATACCGAGCTGGATATAGATAGACAATATATATGTATATACATACACAATACATACACACACACACACACACACACACACACACTATATACACACACACAATATATATATATATATACACACACACACTCTCTATACACTATCTATGTATATATCTATCTATCTATCTATATAAAGACACTCTCTCTCTATATATACACACACAAACACTCTCTATATATGTACACACACACTATAGACACACACACACTATACACACACACACTATATATACACACACATATCTAGAAACAAGATAGATAGATAGATAGATAGATAGATAGATAGATAGATAGATAGATAGATAGATATACACACACTATACATACACACAGACACACATACACCGAGAGATTTATGTAGCTGGAGATATTCAGAGCTGGACATACTGACAGCTGGAGATATGCAGAGCTGGAGATATTCAGAAAGGTAGATATAGAAATATGTAGAGGTATGAATCTGTAGACATGTAGAGCTGTAGAAATAGAGAGATGTAGATATATGAAGCTGGAGATATTCAGAGCTGGACATATATAGAGATGTAGGCCTATGAATCAGGAGATACCTAGATCTGGACATCTATAGAGATGTCGAGTACGAAGCTGGAGTTATTCAAAGCTGGAGATATTCAGCAAGGTACAGATATAGAGATGGAGATCTATGACGCTGGAGATATGAAGAGGTGGAAATATATAGACAGGTAGACATAGAAAGCTGGAGATATTGAGCGCTGCAGTTATTCAGAGCTGGACCTATACAGAGTTGGAGATATTCCGAGGTGAAGATATTAATAGCTGGAGATATTCACAGGTGGAAATATTGACAGATGGAAATATTTAGACCTGGAGATATTCAGAGCTGGAGATATTCAGAGAGGTAGATACATGAAGATAGATATATACAGAGGTGAAGATATAGTGACCTGGGCACATATATACAGGTAGATATATGGAGCTAGAGCTCTTCAAAGATGGAGATATGCAGAGAGGTAGATACATAGAGATGTAGATATATGAAGCGGTAGATAAACACAGCTGAAGATATACCGAGCTGGATATAGATAGACAATATATATGTATATAGAAACACAATACACACACACACACACACACACACACTATATACACACACACGATATATATATATATATACACACACACACTCTCTATACACTATCTATGTATATATCTATCTATCTATATAAAGACACTCTCTCTATATATATGCACACACAAACACTCTCTATATATGTACACACACACTATAGACACACACACACTATACTCAAACACACTATATATACACACACATATCTAGAAACAAGATAGATAGATAGATAGATAGATAGATAGATAGATAGATAGATAGATAGATAGATAGATAGATATACACACACTATACATACACACAGACAAACATACACCGAGAGATTTATGTAGCTGGAGATATTCAGAGCTGGACATACTGACAGCTGGAGATATGCAGAGCTGGAGATATTCAGAGAGGTAGATATAGAAATATGTAGAGGTATGAATCTGGAGACATGTAGAGCTGTAGAAATAGAGAGATGTAGATATATGAAGCTGGAGATATTCAGCGCTGGACATATAGAGAGATGTAGGCCTATGAATCAGGAGATACCTAGATCTGGACATCTATAGAGATGTCGAGTACGAAGCTGGAGTTATTCAAAGCTGGAGATATTCAGCAAGGTACAGATATAGAGATGGAGATCTATGAAGCTGGAGATATGAAGAGGTGGAAATATATAGACAGGTAGACATAGAAAGCTGGAGATATTGAGCGCTGCAGTTATTCAGAGCTGGACCTATACAGAGTTGGAGATATTCCGAGGTGAAGATATTAATAGCTGGAGATATTCACAGGTGGAAATATTGACAGATGGAAATATTTAGACCTGGAGATATTCAGAGCTGGAGATATTCAGAGAGGTAGATACATGAAGATAGATATATACAGAGCTGAAGATATAGTGACCTGGGCACATATATACAGGTAGATATATGAAGCTGGAGCTCTTCAAAGATGGAGATATACAGAGAGGTAGATACATAGAGATGTAGATATATGAAGCGGTAGATAAACACAGCTGAAGATATACCGAGCTGGATATAGATAGACAATATATATGTATATACATACACAATACATACACACACACACACACACACACACACACACTATATACACACACACAATATATATATATATATACACACACACACTCTCTATACACTATCTATGTATATATCTATCTATCTATCTATATAAAGACACTCTCTCTCTATATATACACACACAAACACTATATATGTACACACACACTATAGACACACACACACTATACACACACACACTATATATACACACACATATCTAGAAACAAGATAGATAGATAGATAGATAGATAGATAGATAGATAGATATACACACACTATACATACACACAGACACACATACACCGAGAGATTTATGTAGCTGGAGATATTCAGAGCTGGACATACTGACAGCTGGAGATATGCAGAGCTGGAGATATTCAGAAAGGTAGATATAGAAATATGTAGAGGTATGAATCTGTAGACATGTAGAGCTGTAGAAATAGAGAGATGTAGATATATGAATCTGGAGATATTCAGAGCTGGACATATATAGAGATGTAGGCCTATGAATCAGGAGATACCTAGATCTGGACATCTATAGAGATGTCGAGTACGAAGCTGGAGTTATTCAAAGCTGGAGATATTCAGCAAGGTACAGATATAGAGATGGAGATCTATGACGCTGGAGATATGAAGAGGTGGAAATATATAGACAGGTAGACATAGAAAGCTGGAGATATTGAGCGCTGCAGTTATTCAGAGCTGGACCTATACAGAGTTGGAGATATTCCGAGGTGAAGATATTAATAGCTGGAGATATTCAGAGGTGGAAATATTGACAGATGGAAATATTTAGACCTGGAGATATTCAGAGCTGGAGATATTCAGAGAGGTAGATACATGAAGACAGAAATATATACAGAGCTGAAGATATAGTGACCTGGGCACATATATACAGGTAGATATATGAAGCTGGAGCTCTTCAAAGATGGAGATATGCAGAGAGGTAGATACATAGAGATGTAGATATATGAAGCGGTAGATAAACACAGCTGAAGATATACCGAGCTGGATATAGATAGACAATATATATGTATATACAAACACAATACATACACACACACACACACACACACACACACACTATATACACACACACAATATATATATATATATACACACACACACTCTCTATACGCTATCTATGTATATATCTATCTATCTATATAAAGACACTCTCTCTATATATATGCACACACAAACACTCTCTATATATGTACACACACACTATAGACACACACACACTATACACACACACACTATATATACACACACATATCTAGAAACAAGATAGATAGATAGATAGATATACACACACTACACATACACACAGACACACATACCCCGAGAGATTTATGTAGCTGGAGATATTCAGAGCTGGACATACTGACAGCTGGAGATATGCAGAGCTGGAGATATTCAGAGAGGTAGATATAGATATATGTAGAGGTATGAATCTGGAGATATGTAGAGCTGTAGAAATAGAGAGATGTAGATATATGAATCTGGAGATATTCAGAGCTGGACATATATAGAGATGTAGGCCTATGAATCAGGAGATACCTAGATCTGGACATCTATAGAGATGTGGACATACAAAGCTGGAGTTATTAAAAGCTGGATATATTCAGCAAGGTACAGATATAGAGATGGAGATCTATGAAGCTGGAGATATGAAGAAGTGGAAATATTTAGACATGTAGATAGAGAAAGCTGGAGATATTGAGCGCTGCAGTTATTCAGAGCTGGACGTATACAGAGTTGGAGATATTCCGAGGTGAAGATATTAATAGCTGGAGATATTCACAGGTGGAACTATTGACAGATGGAAATATTTAGACCTGGAGATATTCAGAGCTGGAGATATTCAGAGAGGTAGATACATAGAGATGTAGATATATGAAGATAGATATATACAGAGCTGAAGATATAGTGACCTGGGCACATATATACAGGTAGATATATGAAGCTGGAGCTCTTCAAAGATGGAGATATGCAGAGAGGTAGATACATAGAGATGTAGATATATGAAGCGGTAGATAAACACAGCTGAAGATATACCGAGCTGGATATAGTTAGACAATATATATGTATATACATACACAATACATACACACACACACACACACACACACACTATATACACACACACAATATATATATATATATATACACACACACACTCTCTATACACTATCTATGTATATATCTATCTATCTATCTATATAAAGACACTCTCTCTATATATATACACACACAAACACTCTCTATATATGTACACACACACTATAGACACACACACACTATACACACACACACTATATATACACACACATATCTAGAAACAAGATAGATAGATAGATAGATAGATAGATAGATAGATAGATAGATAGATAGATATACACACACTACACATACACACAGACACACATACCCCGAGAGATTTATGTAGCTGGAGATATTCAGAGCTGGACATACTGACAGCTGGAGATATGCAGAGCTGGAGATATTCAGAGAGGTAGATATAGATATATGTAGAGGTATGAATCTGGAGATATGTAGAGCTGTAGAAATAGAGAGATGTAGATATATGAATCTGGAGATATTCAGAGCTGGACATATATAGAGATGTAGGCCTATGAATCAGGAGATACCTAGATCTGGACATCTATAGAGATGTGGACATACAAAGCTGGAGTTATTAAAAGCTGGATATATTCAGCAAGGTACAGATATAGAGATGGAGATCTATGAAGCTGGAGATATGAAGAAGTGGAAATATTTAGACATGTAGATAGAGAAAGCTGGAGATATTGAGCGCTGCAGTTATTCAGAGCTGGACGTATACAGAGTTGGAGATATTCCGAGGTGAAGATATTAATAGCTGGAGATATTCACAGGTGGAACTATTGACAGATGGAAATATTTAGACCTGGAGATATTCAGAGCTGGAGATATTCAGAGAGGTAGATACATAGAGATGTAGATATATGAAGCGGTAGATAAACACAGCTAAAGATATACCGAGCTGGATACAGATAGACAATATATATGTATATACATACACAATACATACACACACACACACACACACACACACACACTATATACACACACACAATATATATATATATATACACACACACACTCTCTATACACTATCTATGTATATATCTATCTATCTATCTATCTATATAAAGACACTCTCTCTCTATATATACACACACAAACACTCTCTATATATGTACACACACACTATAGACACACACACACTATACACACACACACTATATATACACACACATATCTAGAAACAAGATAGATAGATACATAGATAGATAGATAGATGGATAGATAGATAGATAGATATACACACACTATACATACACACAGACACACATACACCGAGAGATTTATGTAGCTGGAGATATGCAGAGCTGGACATACTGACAGCTGGAGATATGCAGAGCTGGAGATAGTCAGAGAGGTCGATATAGAAATATGTAGAGGTATGAATCTGGAGACATGTAGAGCTGTAGAAATAGAGAGATGTAGATATATGAAGCTGGAGATATTCAGAGCTGGACATATATAGAGATGTAGGACTATGAATCAGGAGATACCTAGATCTGGACATCTATAGAGATGTCGATTACGAAGCTGGAGTTATTCAAAGCTGGAGATATTCAGCAAGGTACAGATATAGAGATGGAGATCTATGAAGCTGGAGATATGAAGAAGTGGAAATATTTAGACATGTAGATAGAGAAAGCTGGAGATATTGAGCGCTGCAGTTATTCAGAGCTGGACGTATACAGAGATGGAGATATTCCGAGGTGAAGATATTAATAGCTGGAGATATTCACAGGTGGAACTATTGACAGATGGAAATATTTAGACCTGGAGATATTCAGAGCTGGAGATATTCAGAGAGGTAGATACATAGAGAAGTAGATATATGAAGATAGATATATACAGAGCTGAAGATAAAGTGACCTGGGCACATATATAAAGGTAGATATATGAAGCTGGAGCTCTTCAAAGATGGAGATATGCAGAGAGGTAGATACATAGAGATGTAGATATATGAAGCGGTAAATAAACACAGCTGAAGATATACCGAGCTGGATATAGATAGACAATATATATGTATATACATACACAATACATACACACACACACACAGACTATATACACACACACAATATATATATATATATACACACACACACTCTCTATACACTATCTATGTATATATCTATCTATCTATCTATATAAAGACACTCTCTCTATATATATACACACACAAACACTATATATGTACACACACACTATAGACACACACACACTATACACACACACACTATATATACACACACATATCTAGAAACAAGATAGATAGATAGATAGATAGATAGATAGATAGATAGATAGATATACACACACTATACATACACACAGACACACATACACCGAGAGATTTATGTAGCTGGAGATATTCAGAGCTGGACATACTGACAGCTGGAGATATGCAGAGCTGGAGATATTAAGAGAGGTAGATATAGAAATATGTAGAGGTATGAATCTGGAGACATGTAGAGCTGTAGAAATAGAGAGATGTAGCTATATGAAGCTGGAGATATTCAGAGCTGGACATATATAGAGATGTAGGCCTATGAATCAGGAGATACCTAGATCTGGACATCTATAGAGATGTCGAGTACGAAGCTGGAGTTATTCAAAGCTGGAGATATTCAGCAAGGTACAGATATAGAGATGGAGATCTATGAAGCTGGAGATATGAAGAGGTGGAAATATATAGACAGGTAGACATAGAAAGCTGGAGATATTGAGCGCTGCAGTTATTCAGAGCTGGACCTATACAGAGTTGGAGATATTCCGAGGTGAAGATATTAATAGCTGGAGATATTCACAGGTGGAAATATTGACAGATGGAAATATTTAGACCTGGAGATATTCAGAGCTGGAGATATTCAGAGAGGTACATACATGAAGATAGATATATACAGAGCTGAAGATATAGTGACCTGGGCACATATATACAGGTAGATATATGAAGCTGGAGCTCTTCAAAGATGGAGATATGCAGAGAGGTAGATACATAGAGATGTAGATATATGAAGCGGTAGATAAACACAGCTGAAGATATACCGAGCTGGATATAGATAGACAATATATATGTATATACAAACACAATACATGCACACACACACACACACACTATATACACACACACAATATATATATATATACACACACACACTCTCTATACACTATCTATGTATCTATCTATCTATCTATCTATCTATATAAAGACACTCTCTCTATATATATACACACACAAACACTCTCTATATATGTACACACACACTATAGACACACACACACTATACACACACACACTATATATACGCACACATATCTAGAAACAAGATAGATAGATAGATAGATAGATATACACACACTACACATACACACAGACACACATACACCGAGAGATTTATGTAGCTGGAGATATTCAGAGCTGGACATACTGACAGCTGGAGATATGCAGAGCTGGAGATATTCAGAGAGGTAGATATAGATATATGTAGAGGTATGAATCTGGAGATATGTAGATCTGTAGAAATAGAGAGATGTAGATATATGAATCTGGAGATATTCAGAGCTGGACATATATAGAGATGTAGGCCTATGAATCAGGAGATACCTAGATCTGGACATCTATAGAGATGTGGACATACAAAGCTGGAGTTATTCAAAGCTGGATATATTCAGCAAGGTACAGATATAGAGATGGAGATCTATGAAGCTGGACATATGAAGAAGTGGAAATATTTAGACATGTAGATAGAGAAAGCTGGAGATATTGAGCGCTGCAGTTATTCAGAGCTGGACGTATACAGAGTTGGAGATATTCCGAGGTGAAGATATTAATAGCTGGAGATATTCACAGGTGGAACTATTGACAGATGGAAATATTTAGACCTGGAGATATTCAGAGCTGGAGATATTCAGAGAGGTAGATACATAGAGATGTAGATATATGAAGATAGATATATACAGAGCTGAAGATATAGTGACCTGGGCACATATATACAGGTAGATATATGAAGCTGGAGCTCTTCAAAGATGGAGATATGCAGAGAGGTTGATACATAGAGATGTAGATATATGAAGCGGTAGATAAACACAGCTGAAGATATCCCGAGCTGGATATAGATAGACAATATATATGTATATAGAAACACAATACACACACACACACACACACACTATATACACACACACAATATATATATATATATACACACACACACTCTCTATACACTATCTATGTATATATCTATCTATCTATCTATATAAAGACACTCTCTCTATATATATACACACACAAACACTCTCTATATATGTACACACACACTATAGACACACACACACTATACACACACACACTATATATACACACACATATCTGGAAACAAGATAGATAGATAGATAGATAGATAGATAGATAGATAGATAGATAGATATACACACACTATACATACACACAGACACACATACACCGAGAGATTTATGTAGCTGGAGATATTCAGAGCTGGACATACTGACAGCTGGAGATATGCAGAGCTGGAGATATTCAGAGAGGTAGATATAGAAATATGTAGAGGTATGAATCTGGAGACATGTAGAGCTGTAGAAATAGAGAGATGTAGATATATGAAGCTGGAGATATTCAGCGCTGGACATATATAGAGATGTAGGCCTATGAATCAGGAGATACCTAGATCTGGACATCTATAGAGATGTCGAGTACGAAGCTGGAGTTATTCAAAGCTGGAGATATTCAGCAAGGTACAGATATAGAGATGGAGATCTATGAAGCTGGAGATATGAAGAGGTGGAAATATATAGACAGGTAGACATAGAAAGCTGGAGATATTGATCGCTGCAGTTATTCAGAGCTGGACCTATACAGAGTTGGAGATATTCTGAGGTGAAGATATTAATAGCTGGAGATATTCACAGGTGGAAATATTGACAGATGGAAATATTTAGACCTGGAGATATTCAGAGCTGGAGATATTCAGAGAGGTAGATACATGAAGACAGAAATATATACAGAGCTGAAGATATAGTGACCTGGGCACATATATACAGGTAGATATATGAAGCTGGAGCTCTTCAAAGATGGAGATATGCAGAGAGGTAGATACATAGAGATGTAGATATATGAAGCGGTAGATAAACACAGCTGAAGATATACCGAGCTGGATATAGATAGACAATATATATGTATATACAAACACAATACATACACACACACACACACATACTATATACACACACACAATATATATATATATATATACACACACACACTCTCTATACACTATCTATGTATATATCTATCTATCTATCTATATAAAGACACTCTCTCTATATATACACACACACAAACACTCTCTATATATGTACACACACACTATAGACACACACACACTATACACACACACACTATATATACACACACATATCTAGAAACAAGATAGATAGATAGATAGATAGATAGATAGATAGATAGATAGATATACACACACTATACATACACACAGACACACATACACCGAGAGATTTATGTAGCTGGAGATATTCAGAGCTGGACATACTGACAGCTGGAGATATGCAGAGCTGGAGATATTCAGAGAGGTAGATTTAGAAATATGTAGAGGTATGAATCTGGAGACATGTAGAGCTGTAGAAATAGAGAGATGTAGATATATGAAGCTGGAGATATTCAGAGCTGGACATATATAGAGATGTAGGCCTATGAATCAGGAGATACCTAGATCTGGACATCTATAGAGATGTCGAGTACGAAGCTGGAGTTATTCAAAGCTGGAGATATTCAGCAAGGTACAGATATAGAGATGGAGATCTATGAAGCTGGAGATATGAAGAGGTGGAAATATATAGACAGGTAGACATAGAAAGCTGGAGATACTGAGCGCTGCAGTTATTCAGAGCTGGACCTATAC
>NC_081839.1:35385041-35402541 GCF_030867095.1 Alligator mississippiensis | reverse complement strand
TATAGAGATGTAGGCCTATGAATCAGGAGATACCTAGATCTGGACATCTATAGAGATGTCGAGTACGAAGCTGGAGTTATTCAAAGCTGGAGATATTCAGCAAGGTACAGATATAGAGATGGAGATCTATGAAGCTGGAGATATGAAGAGGTGGAAATATATAGACAGGTAGACATAGAAAGCTGGAGATATTGAGCGCTGCAGTTATTCAGAGCTGGACCTATACAGAGTTGGAGATATTCCGAGGTGAAGATATTAATAGCTGGAGATATTCACAGGTGGAAATATTGACAGATGGAAATATTTAGACCTGGAGATATTCAGAGCTGGAGATATTCAGAGAGGTACATACATGAAGATAGATATATACAGAGCTGAAGATATAGTGACCTGGGCACATATATACAGGTAGATATATGAAGCTGGAGCTCTTCAAAGATGGAGATATGCAGAGAGGTAGATACATAGAGATGTAGATATATGAAGCGGTAGATAAACACAGCTGAAGATATACCGAGCTGGATATAGATAGACAATATATATGTATATACAAACACAATACATGCACACACACACACACACACTATATACACACACACAATATATATATATATACACACACACACTCTCTATACACTATCTATGTATCTATCTATCTATCTATCTATCTATCTATATAAAGACACTCTCTCTATATATATACACACACAAACACTCTCTATATATGTACACACACACTATAGACACACACACACTATACACACACACACTATATATACGCACACATATCTAGAAACAAGATAGATAGATAGATAGATAGATATACACACACTACACATACACACAGACACACATACACCGAGAGATTTATGTAGCTGGAGATATTCAGAGCTGGACATACTGACAGCTGGAGATATGCAGAGCTGGAGATATTCAGAGAGGTAGATATAGATATATGTAGAGGTATGAATCTGGAGATATGTAGATCTGTAGAAATAGAGAGATGTAGATATATGAATCTGGAGATATTCAGAGCTGGACATATATAGAGATGTAGGCCTATGAATCAGGAGATACCTAGATCTGGACATCTATAGAGATGTGGACATACAAAGCTGGAGTTATTCAAAGCTGGATATATTCAGCAAGGTACAGATATAGAGATGGAGATCTATGAAGCTGGACATATGAAGAAGTGGAAATATTTAGACATGTAGATAGAGAAAGCTGGAGATATTGAGCGCTGCAGTTATTCAGAGCTGGACGTATACAGAGTTGGAGATATTCCGAGGTGAAGATATTAATAGCTGGAGATATTCACAGGTGGAACTATTGACAGATGGAAATATTTAGACCTGGAGATATTCAGAGCTGGAGATATTCAGAGAGGTAGATACATAGAGATGTAGATATATGAAGATAGATATATACAGAGCTGAAGATATAGTGACCTGGGCACATATATACAGGTAGATATATGAAGCTGGAGCTCTTCAAAGATGGAGATATGCAGAGAGGTTGATACATAGAGATGTAGATATATGAAGCGGTAGATAAACACAGCTGAAGATATCCCGAGCTGGATATAGATAGACAATATATATGTATATAGAAACACAATACACACACACACACACACACACTATATACACACACACAATATATATATATATATACACACACACACTCTCTATACACTATCTATGTATATATCTATCTATCTATCTATCTATATAAAGACACTCTCTCTATATATATACACACACAAACACTCTCTATATATGTACACACACACTATAGACACACACACACTATACACACACACACTATATATACACACACATATCTGGAAACAAGATAGATAGATAGATAGATAGATAGATAGATAGATAGATAGATATACACACACTATACATACACACAGACACACATACACCGAGAGATTTATGTAGCTGGAGATATTCAGAGCTGGACATACTGACAGCTGGAGATATGCAGAGCTGGAGATATTCAGAGAGGTAGATATAGAAATATGTAGAGGTATGAATCTGGAGACATGTAGAGCTGTAGAAATAGAGAGATGTAGATATATGAAGCTGGAGATATTCAGCGCTGGACATATATAGAGATGTAGGCCTATGAATCAGGAGATACCTAGATCTGGACATCTATAGAGATGTCGAGTACGAAGCTGGAGTTATTCAAAGCTGGAGATATTCAGCAAGGTACAGATATAGAGATGGAGATCTATGAAGCTGGAGATATGAAGAGGTGGAAATATATAGACAGGTAGACATAGAAAGCTGGAGATATTGATCGCTGCAGTTATTCAGAGCTGGACCTATACAGAGTTGGAGATATTCTGAGGTGAAGATATTAATAGCTGGAGATATTCACAGGTGGAAATATTGACAGATGGAAATATTTAGACCTGGAGATATTCAGAGCTGGAGATATTCAGAGAGGTAGATACATGAAGACAGAAATATATACAGAGCTGAAGATATAGTGACCTGGGCACATATATACAGGTAGATATATGAAGCTGGAGCTCTTCAAAGATGGAGATATGCAGAGAGGTAGATACATAGAGATGTAGATATATGAAGCGGTAGATAAACACAGCTGAAGATATACCGAGCTGGATATAGATAGACAATATATATGTATATACAAACACAATACATACACACACACACACACATACTATATACACACACACAATATATATATATATATATACACACACACACTCTCTATACACTATCTATGTATATATCTATCTATCTATCTATATAAAGACACTCTCTCTATATATACACACACACAAACACTCTCTATATATGTACACACACACTATAGACACACACACACTATACACACACACACTATATATACACACACATATCTAGAAACAAGATAGATAGATAGATAGATAGATAGATAGATAGATAGATAGATAGATATACACACACTATACATACACACAGACACACATACACCGAGAGATTTATGTAGCTGGAGATATTCAGAGCTGGACATACTGACAGCTGGAGATATGCAGAGCTGGAGATATTCAGAGAGGTAGATTTAGAAATATGTAGAGGTATGAATCTGGAGACATGTAGAGCTGTAGAAATAGAGAGATGTAGATATATGAAGCTGGAGATATTCAGAGCTGGACATATATAGAGATGTAGGCCTATGAATCAGGAGATACCTAGATCTGGACATCTATAGAGATGTCGAGTACGAAGCTGGAGTTATTCAAAGCTGGAGATATTCAGCAAGGTACAGATATAGAGATGGAGATCTATGAAGCTGGAGATATGAAGAGGTGGAAATATATAGACAGGTAGACATAGAAAGCTGGAGATATTGAGCGCTGCAGTTATTCAGAGCTGGACCTATACAGAGTTGGAGATATTCCGAGGTGAAGATATTAATAGCTGGAGATATTCACAGGTGGAAATATTGACAGATGGAAATATTTAGACCTGGAGATATTCAGAGCTGGAGATATTCAGAGAGGTAGATACATGAAGATAGATATATACAGAGCTGAAGATATAGTGACCTGGGCACATATATACAGGTAGATATATGGAGCTAGAGCTCTTCAAAGATGGAGATATGCAGAGAGGTAGATACATAGAGATGTAGATATATGAAGCGGTAGATAAACACAGCTGAAGATATACCGAGCTGGATATAGATAGACAATATATATGTATATAGAAACACAATACACACACACACACACACACACACACTATATACACACACACAATATATATATATATATATACACACACACACTCTCTATACACTATCTATGTATATATCTATCTATCTATATAAAGACACTCTATATATATGCACACACAAACACTATATATGTACACACACACTATAGACACACACACACTATACTCACACACACTATATATACACACACATATCTAGAAACAAGATAGATAGATAGATAGATAGATAGATAGATAGGTAGATATACACACACTATACATACACACAGACAAACATACACCGAGAGATTTATGTAGCTGGAGATATTCAGAGCTGGACATACTGACAGCTGGAGATATGCAGAGCTGGAGATATTCAGAGAGGTAGATATAGAAATATGTAGAGGTATGAATCTGGAGACATGTAGAGCTGTAGAAATAGAGAGATGTAGATATATGAAGCTGGAGATATTCAGCGCTGGACATATAGAGAGATGTAGGCCTATGAATCAGGAGATACCTAGATCTGGACATCTATAGAGATGTCGAGTACGAAGCTGGAGTTATTCAAAGCTGGAGATATTCAGCAAGGTACAGATATAGAGATGGAGATCTATGAAGCTGGAGATATGAAGAGGTGGAAATATATAGACAGGTAGACATAGAAAGCTGGAGATATTGAGCGCTGCAGTTATTCAGAGCTGGACCTATACAGAGTTGGAGATATTCCGAGGTGAAGATATTAATAGCTGGAGATATTCACAGGTGGAAATATTGACAGATGGAAATATTTAGACCTGGAGATATTCAGAGCTGGAGATATTCAGAGAGGTAGATACATGAAGATAGATATATACAGAGCTGAAGATATAGTGACCTGGGCACATATATACAGGTAGATATATGAAGCTGGAGCTCTTCAAAGATGGAGATATACAGAGAGGTAGATACATAGAGATGTAGATATATGAAGCGGTAGATAAACACAGCTGAAGATATACCGAGCTGGATATAGATAGACAATATATATGTATATACATACACAATACATACACACACACACACACACACACACACACACTATATACACACACACAATATATATATATATATACACACACACACTCTCTATACACTATCTATGTATATATCTATCTATCTATCTATATAAAGACACTCTCTCTCTATATATACACACACAAACACTCTCTATATATGTACACACACACTATAGACACACACACACTATACACACACACACTATATATACACACACATATCTAGAAACAAGATAGATAGATACATAGATAGATAGATAGATAGATAGATAGATAGATAGATAGATAGATAGATAGATATACACACACTATACATACACACAGACACACATACACCGAGAGATTTATGTAGCTGGAGATATTCAGAGCTGGACATACTGACAGCTGGAGATATGCAGAGCTGGAGATATTCAGAGAGGTAGATTTAGAAATATGTAGAGGTATGAATCTGGAGACATGTAGAGCTGTAGAAATAGAGAGATGTAGATATATGAAGCTGGAGATATTCAGAGCTGGACATATATAGAGATGTAGGCCTATGAATCAGGAGATACCTAGATCTGGACATCTATAGAGATGTCGCGTACGAAGCTGGAGTTATTCAAAGCTGGAGATATTCAGCAAGGTACAGATATAGAGATGGAGATCTATGAAGCTGGAGATATGAAGAGGTGGAAATATATAGACAGGTAGACATAGAAAGCTGGAGATATTGAGCGCTGCAGTTATTCAGAGCTGGACCTATACAGAGTTGGAGATATTCCGAGGTGAAGATATTAATAGCTGGAGATATTCACAGGTGGAAATATTGACAGATGGAAATATTTAGACCTGGAGATATTCAGAGCTGGAGATATTCAGAGAGGTAGATACATGAAGATAGATATATACAGAGCTGAAGATATAGTGACCTGGGCACATATATACAGGTAGATATATGGAGCTAGAGCTCTTCAAAGATGGAGATATGCAGAGAGGTAGATACATAGAGATGTAGATATATGAAGCGGTAGATAAACACAGCTGAAGATATACCGAGCTGGATATAGATAGACAATATATATGTATATAGAAACACAATACACACACACACACACACACACACACACACTATATACACACACACAATATATATATATATATACACACACACACTCTCTATACACTATCTATGTATATATCTATCTATCTATATAAAGACACTCTCTCTATATATATGCACACACAAACACTCTCTATATATGTACACACACACTATAGACACACACACACTATACTCAAACACACTATATATACACACACATATCTAGAAACAAGATAGATAGATAGATAGATAGATAGATAGATAGATAGATAGATAGATAGATAGATAGATAGATATACACACACTATACATACACACAGACAAACATACACCGAGAGATTTATGTAGCTGGAGATATTCAGAGCTGGACATACTGACAGCTGGAGATATGCAGAGCTGGAGATATTCAGAGAGGTAGATATAGAAATATGTAGAGGTATGAATCTGGAGACATGTAGAGCTGTAGAAATAGAGAGATGTAGATATATGAAGCTGGAGATATTCAGCGCTGGACATATATAGAGATGTAGGCCTATGAATCAGGAGATACCTAGATCTGGACATCTATAGAGATGTCGAGTACGAAGCTGGAGTTATTCAAAGCTGGAGATATTCAGCAAGGTACAGATATAGAGATGGAGATCTATGAAGCTGGATATGAAGAGGTGGAAATATATAGACAGGTAGACATAGAAAGCTGGAGATATTGAGCGCTGCAGTTATTCAGAGCTGGATCTATACAGAGTTGGAGATATTCCTAGGTGAAGATATTAATAGCTGGAGATATTCACAGGTGGAAATATTGACAGATGGAAATATTTAGACCTGGAGATATTCAGAGCTGGAGATATTCAGAGAGGTAGATACATGAAGACAGAAATATATACAGAGCTGAAGATATAGTGACCTGGGCACATATATACAGGTAGATATATGAAGCTGGAGCTCTTCAAAGATGGAGATATGCAGAGAAGTAGATACATAGAGATGTAGATATATGAAGCGGTAGATAAACACAGCTGAAGATATACCGAGCTGGATATAGATAGACAATATATATGTATATACAAACACAATACATACACACACACACACACATACTATATACACACACACAATATATATATATATATATACACACACACACTCTCTATACACTATCTATGTATATATCTATCTATCTATCTATATAAAGACACTCTCTCTATATATATACACACACAAACACTCTCTATATATGTACACACACACTATAGACACACACACACTATACACACACACACTATATATACACACACATATCTAGAAACAAGATAGATAGATAGATAGATAGATATACACACACTACACATACACACAGACACACATACCCCGAGAGATTTATGTAGCTGGAGATATTCAGAGCTGGACATACTGACAGCTGGAGATATGCAGAGCTGGAGATATTCAGAGAGGTAGATATAGATATATGTAGAGGTATGAATCTGGAGATATGTAGAGCTGTAGAAATAGAGAGATGTAGATATATGAATCTGGAGATATTCAGAGCTGGACATATATAGAGATGTAGGCCTATGAATCAGGAGATACCTAGATCTGGACATCTATAGAGATGTGGACATACAAAGCTGGAGTTATTAAAAGCTGGATATATTCAGCAAGGTACAGATATAGAGATGGAGATCTATGAAGCTGGAGATATGAAGAAGTGGAAATATTTAGACATGTAGATAGAGAAAGCTGGAGATATTGAGCGCTGCAGTTATTCAGAGCTGGACGTATACAGAGTTGGAGATATTCCGAGGTGAAGATATTAATAGCTGGAGATATTCACAGGTGGAACTATTGACAGATGGAAATATTTAGACCTGGAGATATTCAGAGCTGGAGATATTCAGAGAGGTAGATACATAGAGATGTAGATATATGAAGATAGATATATACAGAGCTGAAGATATAGTGACCTGGGCACATATATACAGGTAGATATATGAAGCTGGAGCTCTTCAAAGATGGAGATATGCAGAGAGGTAGATACATAGAGATGTAGATATATGAAGCGGTAGATAAACACAGCTGAAGATATACCGAGCTGGATATAGTTAGACAATATATATGTATATACATACACAATACATACACACACACACACACACACACACACTATATACACACACACAATATATATATATATATATACACACACACACTCTCTATACACTATCTATGTATATATCTATCTATCTATCTATATAAAGACACTCTCTCTATATATATACACACACAAACACTCTCTATATATGTACACACACACTATAGACACACACACACTATACACACACACACTATATATACACACACATATCTAGAAACAAGATAGATAGATAGATAGATAGATAGATAGATAGATAGATAGATATACACACACTACACATACACACAGACACACATACCCCGAGAGATTTATGTAGCTGGAGATATTCAGAGCTGGACATACTGACAGCTGGAGATATGCAGAGCTGGAGATATTCAGAGAGGTAGATATAGATATATGTAGAGGTATGAATCTGGAGATATGTAGAGCTGTAGAAATAGAGAGATGTAGATATATGAATCTGGAGATATTCAGAGCTGGACATATATAGAGATGTAGGCCTATGAATCAGGAGATACCTAGATCTGGACATCTATAGAGATGTGGACATACAAAGCTGGAGTTATTAAAAGCTGGATATATTCAGCAAGGTACAGATATAGAGATGGAGATCTATGAAGCTGGAGATATGAAGAAGTGGAAATATTTAGACATGTAGATAGAGAAAGCTGGAGATATTGAGCGCTGCAGTTATTCAGAGCTGGACGTATACAGAGTTGGAGATATTCCGAGGTGAAGATATTAATAGCTGGAGATATTCACAGGTGGAACTATTGACAGATGGAAATATTTAGACCTGGAGATATTCAGAGCTGGAGATATTCAGAGAGGTAGATACATAGAGATGTAGATATATGAAGCGGTAGATAAACACAGCTAAAGATATACCGAGCTGGATACAGATAGACAATATATATGTATATACATACACAATACATACACACACACACACACACACACACACACACTATATACACACACACAATATATATATATATATACACACACACACTCTCTATACACTATCTATGTATATATCTATCTATCTATCTATATAAAGACACTCTCTCTCTATATATACACACACAAACACTCTCTATATATGTACACACACACTATAGACACACACACACTATACACACACACACTATATATACACACACATATCTAGAAACAAGATAGATAGATACATAGATAGATAGATAGATGGATAGATAGATAGATAGATATACACACACTATACATACACACAGACACACATACACCGAGAGATTTATGTAGCTGGAGATATGCAGAGCTGGACATACTGACAGCTGGAGATATGCAGAGCTGGAGATATTCAGAGAGGTCGATATAGAAATATGTAGAGGTATGAATCTGGAGACATGTAGAGCTGTAGAAATAGAGAGATGTAGATATATGAAGCTGGAGATATTCAGAGCTGGACATATATAGAGATGTAGGACTATGAATCAGGAGATACCTAGATCTGGACATCTATAGAGATGTCGATTACGAAGCTGGAGTTATTCAAAGCTGGAGATATTCAGCAAGGTACAGATATAGAGATGGAGATCTATGAAGCTGGAGATATGAAGAAGTGGAAATATTTAGACATGTAGATAGAGAAAGCTGGAGATATTGAGCGCTGCAGTTATTCAGAGCTGGACGTATACAGAGATGGAGATATTCCGAGGTGAAGATATTAATAGCTGGAGATATTCACAGGTGGAACTATTGACAGATGGAAATATTTAGACCTGGAGATATTCAGAGCTGGAGATATTCAGAGAGGTAGATACATAGAGAAGTAGATATATGAAGATAGATATATACAGAGCTGAAGATAAAGTGACCTGGGCACATATATAAAGGTAGATATATGAAGCTGGAGCTCTTCAAAGATGGAGATATGCAGAGAGGTAGATACATAGAGATGTAGATATATGAAGCGGTAAATAAACACAGCTGAAGATATACCGAGCTGGATATAGATAGACAATATATATGTATATACATACACAATACATACACACACACACACACACAGACTATATACACACACACAATATATATATATATATACACACACACACTCTCTATACACTATCTATGTATATATCTATCTATCTATCTATATAAAGACACTCTCTCTATATATATACACACACAAACACTATATATGTACACACACACTATAGACACACACACACTATACACACACACACTATATATACACACACATATCTAGAAACAAGATAGATAGATAGATAGATAGATAGATAGATAGATAGATAGATATACACACACTATACATACACACAGACACACATACACCGAGAGATTTATGTAGCTGGAGATATTCAGAGCTGGACATACTGACAGCTGGAGATATGCAGAGCTGGAGATATTAAGAGAGGTAGATATAGAAATATGTAGAGGTATGAATCTGGAGACATGTAGAGCTGTAGAAATAGAGAGATGTAGCTATATGAAGCTGGAGATATTCAGAGCTGGACATATATAGAGATGTAGGCCTATGAATCAGGAGATACCTAGATCTGGACATCTATAGAGATGTCGAGTACGAAGCTGGAGTTATTCAAAGCTGGAGATATTCAGCAAGGTACAGATATAGAGATGGAGATCTATGAAGCTGGAGATATGAAGAGGTGGAAATATATAGACAGGTAGACATAGAAAGCTGGAGATATTGAGCGCTGCAGTTATTCAGAGCTGGACCTATACAGAGTTGGAGATATTCCGAGGTGAAGATATTAATAGCTGGAGATATTCACAGGTGGAAATATTGACAGATGGAAATATTTAGACCTGGAGATATTCAGAGCTGGAGATATTCAGAGAGGTACATACATGAAGATAGATATATACAGAGCTGAAGATATAGTGACCTGGGCACATATATACAGGTAGATATATGAAGCTGGAGCTCTTCAAAGATGGAGATATGCAGAGAGGTAGATACATAGAGATGTAGATATATGAAGCGGTAGATAAACACAGCTGAAGATATACCGAGCTGGATATAGATAGACAATATATATGTATATACAAACACAATACATGCACACACACACACACACACTATATACACACACACAATATATATATATATACACACACACACTCTCTATACACTATCTATGTATCTATCTATCTATCTATCTATCTATCTATATAAAGACACTCTCTCTATATATATACACACACAAACACTCTCTATATATGTACACACACACTATAGACACACACACACTATACACACACACACTATATATACGCACACATATCTAGAAACAAGATAGATAGATAGATAGATAGATATACACACACTACACATACACACAGACACACATACACCGAGAGATTTATGTAGCTGGAGATATTCAGAGCTGGACATACTGACAGCTGGAGATATGCAGAGCTGGAGATATTCAGAGAGGTAGATATAGATATATGTAGAGGTATGAATCTGGAGATATGTAGATCTGTAGAAATAGAGAGATGTAGATATATGAATCTGGAGATATTCAGAGCTGGACATATATAGAGATGTAGGCCTATGAATCAGGAGATACCTAGATCTGGACATCTATAGAGATGTGGACATACAAAGCTGGAGTTATTCAAAGCTGGATATATTCAGCAAGGTACAGATATAGAGATGGAGATCTATGAAGCTGGACATATGAAGAAGTGGAAATATTTAGACATGTAGATAGAGAAAGCTGGAGATATTGAGCGCTGCAGTTATTCAGAGCTGGACGTATACAGAGTTGGAGATATTCCGAGGTGAAGATATTAATAGCTGGAGATATTCACAGGTGGAACTATTGACAGATGGAAATATTTAGACCTGGAGATATTCAGAGCTGGAGATATTCAGAGAGGTAGATACATAGAGATGTAGATATATGAAGATAGATATATACAGAGCTGAAGATATAGTGACCTGGGCACATATATACAGGTAGATATATGAAGCTGGAGCTCTTCAAAGATGGAGATATGCAGAGAGGTTGATACATAGAGATGTAGATATATGAAGCGGTAGATAAACACAGCTGAAGATATCCCGAGCTGGATATAGATAGACAATATATATGTATATAGAAACACAATACACACACACACACACACACACTATATACACACACACAATATATATATATATATACACACACACACTCTCTATACACTATCTATGTATATATCTATCTATCTATCTATATAAAGACACTCTCTCTATATATATACACACACAAACACTCTCTATATATGTACACACACACTATAGACACACACACACTATACACACACACTATATATACACACACATATCTGGAAACAAGATAGATAGATAGATAGATAGATAGATAGATAGATAGATAGATAGATATACACACACTATACATACACACAGACACACATACACCGAGAGATTTATGTAGCTGGAGATATTCAGAGCTGGACATACTGACAGCTGGAGATATGCAGAGCTGGAGATATTCAGAGAAGTAGATATAGAAATATGTAGAGGTATGAATCTGGAGACATGTAGAGCTGTAGAAATAGAGAGATGTAGATATATGAAGCTGGAGATATTCAGCGCTGGACATATATAGAGATGTAGGCCTATGAATCAGGAGATACCTAGATCTGGACATCTATAGAGATGTCGAGTACGAAGCTGGAGTTATTCAAAGCTGGAGATATTCAGCAAGGTACAGATATAGAGATGGAGATCTATGAAGCTGGAGATATGAAGAGGTGGAAATATATAGACAGGTAGACATAGAAAGCTGGAGATATTGATCGCTGCAGTTATTCAGAGCTGGACCTATACAGAGTTGGAGATATTCTGAGGTGAAGATATTAATAGCTGGAGATATTCACAGGTGGAAATATTGACAGATGGAAATATTTAGACCTGGAGATATTCAGAGCTGGAGATATTCAGAGAGGTAGATACATGAAGACAGAAATATATACAGAGCTGAAGATATAGTGACCTGGGCACATATATACAGGTAGATATATGAAGCTGGAGCTCTTCAAAGATGGAGATATGCAGAGAGGTAGATACATAGAGATGTAGATATATGAAGCGGTAGATAAACACAGCTGAAGATATACCGAGCTGGATATAGATAGACAATATATATGTATATACAAACACAATACATACACACACACACACACATACTATATACACACACACAATATATATATATATATATACACACACACACTCTCTATACACTATCTATGTATATATCTATCTATCTATCTATATAAAGACACTCTCTCTATATATACACACACACAAACACTCTCTATATATGTACACACACACTATAGACACACACACACTATACACACACACACTATATATACACACACATATCTAGAAACAAGATAGATAGATAGATAGATAGATAGATAGATAGATATACACACACTATACATACACACAGACACACATACACCGAGAGATTTATGTAGCTGGAGATATTCAGAGCTGGACATACTGACAGCTGGAGATATGCAGAGCTGGAGATATTCAGAGAGGTAGATTTAGAAATATGTAGAGGTATGAATCTGGAGACATGTAGAGCTGTAGAAATAGAGAGATGTAGATATATGAAGCTGGAGATATTCAGAGCTGGACATATATAGAGATGTAGGCCTATGAATCAGGAGATACCTAGATCTGGACATCTATAGAGATGTCGAGTACGAAGCTGGAGTTATTCAAAGCTGGAGATATTCAGCAAGGTACAGATATAGAGATGGAGATCTATGAAGCTGGAGATATGAAGAGGTGGAAATATATAGACAGGTAGACATAGAAAGCTGGAGATATTGAGCGCTGCAGTTATTCAGAGCTGGACCTATACAGAGTTGGAGATATTCCGAGGTGAAGATATTAATAGCTGGAGATATTCACAGGTGGAAATATTGACAGATGGAAATATTTAGACCTGGAGATATTCAGAGCTGGAGATATTCAGAGAGGTAGATACATGAAGATAGATATATACAGAGCTGAAGATATAGTGACCTGGGCACATATATACAGGTAGATATATGGAGCTAGAGCTCTTCAAAGATGGAGATATGCAGAGAGGTAGATACATAGAGATGTAGATATATGAAGCGGTAGATAAACACAGCTGAAGATATACCGAGCTGGATATAGATAGACAATATATATGTATATAGAAACACAATACACACACACACACACACACACACTATATACACACACACAATATATATATATATATATACACACACACACTCTCTATACACTATCTATGTATATATCTATCTATCTATATAAAGACACTCTATATATATGCACACACAAACACTATATATGTACACACACACTATAGACACACACACACTATACTCACACACACTATATATACACACACATATCTAGAAACAAGATAGATAGATAGATAGATAGATAGATAGATAGATAGATAGATAGATATACACACACTATACATACACACAGACAAACATACACCGAGAGATTTATGTAGCTGGAGATATTCAGAGCTGGACATACTGACAGCTGGAGATATGCAGAGCTGGAGATATTCAGAGAGGTAGATATAGAAATATGTAGAGGTATGAATCTGGAGACATGTAGAGCTGTAGAAATAGAGAGATGTAGATATATGAAGCTGGAGATATTCAGCGCTGGACATATAGAGAGATGTAGGCCTATGAATCAGGAGATACCTAGATCTGGACATCTATAGAGATGTCGAGTACGAAGCTGGAGTTATTCAAAGCTGGAGATATTCAGCAAGGTACAGATATAGAGATGGAGATCTATGAAGCTGGAGATATGAAGAGGTGGAAATATATAGACAGGTAGACATAGAAAGCTGGAGATATTGAGCGCTGCAGTTATTCAGAGCTGGACCTATACAGAGTTGGAGATATTCCGAGGTGAAGATATTAATAGCTGGAGATATTCACAGGTGGAAATATTGACAGATGGAAATATTTAGACCTGGAGATATTCAGAGCTGGAGATATTCAGAGAGGTAGATACATGAAGATAGATATATACAGAGCTGAAGATATAGTGACCTGGGCACATATATACAGGTAGATATATGAAGCTGGAGCTCTTCAAAGATGGAGATATACAGAGAGGTAGATACATAGAGATGTAGATATATGAAGCGGTAGATAAACACAGCTGAAGATATACCGAGCTGGATATAGATAGACAATATATATGTATATACATACACAATACATACACAAACACACACACACACACACACACACTATATACACACACACAATATATATATATATATACACACACACACTCTCTATACACTATCTATGTATATATCTATCTATCTATCTATATAAAGACACTCTCTCTCTATATATACACACACAAACACTCTCTATATATGTACACACACACTATAGACACACACACACTATACACACACACACTATATATACACACACATATCTAGAAACAAGATAGATAGATAGATAGATAGATAGATAGATAGATATACACACACTATACATACACACAGACACACATACACCGAGAGATTTATGTAGCTGGAGATATTCAGAGCTGGACATACTGACAGCTGGAGATATGCAGAGCTGGAGATATTCAGAGAGGTAGATATAGAAATATGTAGAGGTATGAATCTGGAGACATGTAGAGCTGTAGAAATAGAGAGATGTAGATATATGAAGCTGGAGATATTCAGAGCTGGACATATATAGAGATGTAGGCCTATGAATCAGGAGATACCTAGATCTGGACATCTATAGAGATGTCGAGTACGAAGCTGGAGTTATTCAAAGCTGGAGATATTCAGCAAGGTACAGATATAGAGATGGAGATCTATGAAGCTGGAGATATGAAGAGGTGGAAATATATAGACAGGTAGACATAGAAAGCTGGAGATATTGAGCGCTGCAGTTATTCAGAGCTGGACCTATACAGAGTTGGAGATATTCCGAGGTGAAGATATTAATAGCTGGAGATATTCACAGGTGGAAATATTGACAGATGGAAATATTTAGACCTGGAGATATTCAGAGCTGGAGATATTCAGAGAGGTAGATACATGAAGATAGATATATACAGAGCTGAAGATATAGTGACCTGGGCACATATATACAGGTAGATATATGGAGCTAGAGCTCTTCAAAGATGGAGATATGCAGAGAGGTAGATACATAGAGATGTAGATATATGAAGCGGTAGATAAACACAGCTGAAGATATACCGAGCTGGATATAGATAGACAATATATATGTATATAGAAACACAATACACACACACACACACACACACACACACACTATATACACACACACAATATATATATATATATACACACACACACTCTCTATACACTATCTATGTATATATCTATCTATCTATATAAAGACACTCTCTCTATATATATGCACACACAAACACTCTCTATATATGTACACACACACTATAGACACACACACACTATACTCAAACACACTATATATACACACACATATCTAGAAACAAGATAGATAGATAGATAGATAGATAGATAGATAGATAGATAGATAGATAGATAGATATACACACACTATACATACACACAGACAAACATACACCGAGAGATTTATGTAGCTGGAGATATTCAGAGCTGGACATACTGACAGCTGGAGATATGCAGAGCTGGAGATATTCAGAGAGGTAGATATAGAAATATGTAGAGGTATGAATCTGGAGACATGTAGAGCTGTAGAAATAGAGAGATGTAGATATATGAAGCTGGAGATATTCAGCGCTGGACATATATAGAGATGTAGGCCTATGAATCAGGAGATACCTAGATCTGGACATCTATAGAGATGTCGAGTACGAAGCTGGAGTTATTCAAAGCTGGAGATATTCAGCAAGGTACAGATATAGAGATGGAGATCTATGAAGCTGGATATGAAGAGGTGGAAATATATAGACAGGTAGACATAGAAAGCTGGAGATATTGAGCGCTGCAGTTATTCAGAGCTGGATCTATACAGAGTTGGAGATATTCCTAGGTGAAGATATTAATAGCTGGAGATATTCACAGGTGGAAATATTGACAGATGGAAATATTTAGACCTGGAGATATTCAGAGCTGGAGATATTCAGAGAGGTAGATACATGAAGACAGAAATATATACAGAGCTGAAGATATAGTGACCTGGGCACATATATACAGGTAGATATATGAAGCTGGAGCTCTTCAAAGATGGAGATATGCAGAGAAGTAGATACATAGAGATGTAGATATATGAAGCGGTAGATAAACACAGCTGAAGATATACCGAGCTGGATATAGATAGACAATATATATGTATATACAAACACAATACATACACACACACACAC
>NC_081839.1:35340041-35375041 GCF_030867095.1 Alligator mississippiensis | reverse complement strand
GGTCAAAGCATCCACACCAGAAGACAGGCGGATGATCCAGGCTGACCTGGACAGGCTCAGCAAGTGGGCGGGCGAGAATCTGATGGTGTTCAACGCCGATAAATGCAAGGTTCTCCACCTTGGGAAAAAAACCCCGCAGCATCCTTATAGGCTCGGCAGTGCTATGTTGGCTAGCACTACGGAAGAAAGAGACTTGGGGGTCATCATTGACCACAAGATGAACATGAGCCTGCAGTGTGATGCTGCGGCTAGTAAAGCGACCAAAACGCTGGCTTGCATCCATAGATGCTTCTCAAGCAAATCCTGCGACATCATTCTCCCCCTGTACTCGGCCCTAGTGAGGCCGCAGCTGGAGTACTGCGTCCAGTTTTGGGCTCCACAATTCAAAAAGGATGTGGAGAAGCTTGAGAGAATCCAGAGGAGAGCCACGCGCACGATCAGAGCTCAGGGAAGCAGACCCTACGACGACAGGCTGACAGCCCTGGGGCTCTTTAGCCTGGAAAAGCGCAGGCTCAGGGGTGATCTGGTGGCCGCCTACAAGTCTATCAGGGGTGACCACCAGTATCTGGGGGAACGTTTGTTCCCCAGAGCGCCCCAAGGGATGACGACTAGGCCGAACGGTCATAAACTACTACAAGACCGTTTCAGGCTGGACATAAGGAAGAATTTCTTTACTGTCCGAGCCCCCAAGGTCTGGAACAGCCAGCGACCGGAGGTGGTTCAAGCGCCTTCATTGAACACGTTCAAGGTGAAACTGGATGCTCATCTTGCTGGGATCCTATGACCCCAGCCGACTTCCTGCCCTTCCTTTGGGCAGGGGGCTGGACTCGATGATCTTCCGGGGTCCCTTCCAGCCCGAATGTCTATGAAATCTATGACACTCACCCCCCACAACCGCCACGAGCCCGCCCACGTGCCCGCACAGCCCCGCTCGCCGGCCCCGGTGCAGACGACGCCCCCCCCGCGACCCCCGCCGTGGCACGAGACCGGGCTGGGCCTGGCGCCTCGGCGGGCGGGCGGGCGGGGGGGAGGGAGCGGCGACACGGCGCAGGCGCGGGGCGAGCGGCGGAGGAGCGGCCGGGCGGCGGCACCGCGCACAAAGCCGCTCGCGGCACCGCTGCCTCCCTCCGCCGTGTCCGGGCCGGCAACAGCTGCAGTGCGCGGCGTGCCCACAGGAGAGCAGCACTGAGCCGTGCTCAGGAGCCGCCCGCCCCTCCCCGCTGCAGTGCCCGGCCTCAGCCACCGCGGGGCAGCACCGAGCGCGCTCTCCCGTTCTCCGCCTTCCAGCCCCGGCTGCGGCGCCGGGGGAAGCGCAGGACGGCGGCCCCGACAGCAGCGTGTCCTTGTTCACGCCCCCGCCCCCCGCCCCAGTACTGTCCAGGGCCGCACACCGTACCTAGGGGATGTGTTGAAATCCAGCCATTAATATCTAGCAATATGCAGACGTACTGCTGTGTGAACACCTCCATCCATTTCCCTGTTGGGGAGATGGACGGCCACAGACAGACACTAGTAGGATGGCTACGTTGGTTATGGGGTGTATTCTGCACGCACACGCACACATCCCTGTCACAGCCCCGCGCGGGAGGCGTGCTTGCCCCTCGCCGCGCTCACGCTCACGCTGCGGCCCCCGGCTCCCACCCTGCTCGGGGCACGCGCCGGCCGCAGAGACAAGCGGCCGAACGTCGCCGCCGGGGATCGGAGCTGGACCAATCGGCACACAAAGGAGTGCCGACACCCCCATCCCCCACAGCCAATCCCAATCCGAGCAAGAAGGGCGAGCTCCTGGACCCGCCTCCTCAGACAGAGGCCAATCAGAGCGAAGCAGGGCGGAGCGGCACGGACCCTACCCCCAAAAGCAGCCAATCGCCGCTCTCCTGACAGGAACCAATGGGAACACGAGCCTCCGATCCCGGCCCCGCTGCGCTCCCCGGCCCTGAAGCCATGTCCGTGACTCGCGTGTCCGGCCCGAGCGGCGCGGCGCGGCGCGGCCTGCCCCGGCCGCCGGCCCTGCCCGAGTGACCCCCGAGCCAGCGAGCGAAACTTGTGTTCTTCTTCTCTGTCTGCCTTGACCTCCCGCCTGCCCGAGCTGGAGGCGCGGCGCCCCGAGCCGCTGTCCCTCTCTCTGCCCTCCTCTCTCCTCTGGAAACCTCGTGTTGAATCGTAGGGCACTAGCACAGGGCAGGGTTTTCTTTTCTCTGCCTTTAAAGCCCGGCTGCTCCGCGCAGGGTGGCTGCCGCGCAGGGAGGGCGGCACGGAGCCGGCCTCGTTCCGCGGCTCGCCGCACCGCTTTCCACACAAGTATCACCATGTCGCCACAGGCACTTGCAGGAGAAGTTGGGGGACAAAAGCAACAATCAAGTTGCCCACAGAAATCTCTTTTCCCCCCAAAAGTTCCCAACTGGCCTCCGATAATCAGCACAACTGTCCTCCCAAAACACTCACCACAGTCCCACACAGCATCACACTGTTGTCCAAGTGAGAAGACATTGGTTCTGGGGATTCTTTTCTGGTTCGAGACCGTGTTTATTGAAATGTGTGTGTTTGCATTCTTCCAGCTCTCTCCACGCCAGCACGGGAGTCTCCCCGCGCCCTCCCCGCTGCTCCCCGCCGGTCCCCGCGCCCTGCGCAGGCCTGTGCCAGGGACTCGGGCAGGGAACAGAGTGCCTGCCCCCAAGAAGGAGGGCAGTAACCCCGCGTGCCTGGTCCCACGTGACGGAAAGAACAGCCCAGCCCCCCCACACACACACACAAGAGGGGGGGGGTCTCCCCTCCGCAATGCCCGGTGCGGCCACAGGAGGGCGGCTCTGAGCCGGGTTTGCCTTCATACGCAGGAGGAGACCACTCCCTGCTCAGAGCCGCCCTCCTGTGGCCGCGCCGGGCATTGCGGCGGGGAGACCCGGGCGGGCACCCCAGCCGGCTCGGCTCCGCGCCGCCCGCCTGGGGCTGGAGCGGGGCTTGGAGCCCGGAGAAAGCGACCCGGAACGAAGCCGGCCCCGTGCCGCCCTCCCTGCGCGGAGCAGGCGGGGTTTCAAGGCCGAGAAAATCACATGGAGGTGACAGGGAGGCTGCCTAGGCGGCAGGCGGAGAGAAAAGGGGCCCCGGGACAACCAAACAGCTTCACGCTGCAACCCCCACCGCAGACCAGAGCCCGACAGGCCCCGCGCCCTGGGAACGCGGCGTCCCGCACCACCCGCACGTCGCCAGAACATGCCGCCGCAGCTCTCCGGCCCCGCCCGGGTGTGCGGGGCTGCACCGGGACGTGGGCTCCGGGCGCAGCGGGCCCGGAACAGGAGACACAACGAGCCGACCGTGGCCGCTGAGGATCCGAGTTGGACCAATCGGCGCACAGAAGCCTGCACACCCCCCCACCATGGCCCGGCAGCCAATCAGAATGCGACGGGGCGGGGTGTCTTGGACCCGCCCCTTTCCTGGCAAAAGCCAATGAGAGCGAAGGGCGGGGCGACGCTAACCCCGCCCATGCGGCCACTCCACCCAATCGCCTCACGTCTCAAGTTGGCCAATGAAAACGCGGGCCTCCGATCCCGGCCCGGAATGAATGTCCGTGACTCGTGTGTCTGTCCCGGCCGCGCTCAGTGCTCTGGGGACGCCCCGAGCGAGCGAGCGAGCGAGCGAGCCAGGCCTTTTTTCCTCCTCTCTCTCTCCGCCTTTCCCGCCCGGCTGCAACGTGCTGCAAGAGCCACAGCTGCTTGCCTCTCTCTCTCGACCCTTGTCGCCTGGCTGCAATGCCGCTTTGCAGGACGCGACGGCAGCACCGGGCCTGGTTATATTTGTGCGGCTGAGTTTCTGGCTGCCGTGCCCAGCGCGGAGCTCCGGTCTGGGCCCGTTTTGTGACGTGCCAGGGTCCCCGGACCCCGAAGGCCCGGTAGAAACGCGCCGGCGGCCCCGCCCTTTTCCCCCCTTCTCCGCCCTCCTCTCCTGCCTGCAATGCGGAGAGCGACCCACAGGAGGGCAGCACTGAGGCATTCCTTTAATACACGGCACCACAGGAGGGCAGCACCGAGCAGCGCCGCTCCTCGTGGCTGCAGTGCGCGGAGCTCACCACAGGAGGGCAGCACTGAGGCATTCCTTTAATACACGGCACCACAGGAGGGCAGCACCGAGCAGCGCCGCTCCTCGTGGCTGCAGGGCGCGGAGCGCACCACAGGAGGGCAGCACTGAGGCATTCCTTTAATACACGGCACCACAGGAGGGCAGCACCGAGCAGCGCCGCTCCTCGTGGCTGCAGGGCGCTGAGCGCACCACAGGAGGTCAGCACTGAGGCATTCCTTTAATACACGGCACCACAGGAGGGCAGCACCGAGCAGCGCCGCTCCTCGTGGCTGCAGTGCGCGGAGCGCACCACAGGAGGGCAGCACTGAGGCATTCCTTTAATACACGGCACCACAGGAGGGCAGCACCGAGCAGCGCCGCTCCTCGTGGCTGCAGGGCGCGGAGCGCACCACAGGAGGGCAGCACTGAGGCATTCCTTTAATACACGGCACCACAGGAGGGCAGCACCGAGCAGCGCCGCTCCTCGTGGCTGCAGGGCGCGGAGCGCACCACAGGAGGGCAGCACTGAGGCATTCCTTTAATACACGGCACCACAGGAGGGCAGCACCGAGCAGCGCCGCTCCTCGTGGCTGCAGTGCGCGGAGCGCACCACAGGAGGGCAGCACTGACCCGGATTATTCTTAACACTGAGGCGGAGACCAACGCCGGGCTCAGAGCCGCCCTCCTGTGGCCGCGCCGGGCATTGCGGCGGGGAGACCCGGGCGGGCACCACAGCCGGCTCGGCGCCGCCCGTCGGGGGCTGGAGCGGCGCTTGGAGCCCGGAGATACCGACCCGGAACGAAGCCGGCTCCGTGCCGCCCTCTCTCCACGGACCGGGTGGGGTTGAAAGGCCGAAAAAATCACATGGAGGAGACAGGGAGGCTGCCCAGGCGGCGGGCGGAGAGAAAAGGGGCCTCGCCACACACAGCCAGCTTCACTCTTCCAAACCCTGCGCAGAACAGAGCCCGACAGGCCCCGCGCCCCGGGAACGCAGTGTCCCGCACCACCCGCCGAGCTCGCCACAACATCCCGCCGCAGCTCTGCGGCACGGCCCGGGCGTGCGGGGCGGCAGCGGGACGTGGGCTCCGGGCACAGCCGACCCGGCCGCGGGAGAACAGCCGGCGGAGCGGGGCCGCTGAGGATCCGAGTCGGACCAATCGGAACACAGACACGCGCACAGCGCCCACCATTCCCTGCTAGCCAATCAGAATGAGACCGGGGGTGAGGTCGTTCTGTTGGGCCCGCCTCCTCGTGCCAAAGCCAATGAGAGGGAAGAAGGGCGGAGCGGCCCTGACCCCTCCCATGCGGCCACTCCACCCAATCGCCTCATGTCTCAAGGTGGCCAATGAAAAGGCGGGCCTGCGATCCCGGCCAGGAACGAACGTCCGTGACTCGTGTGTCCGTCCCGGCCGCGCTCACTGCTCTAGTGACGCCCCGAGCGAGCGAGCGAGCGAGCGAGCGAGCGCGGCCTTGTTTCCTCCTCTCTCTCCGCCTTTCCCGCCCGGCTGTAACGTGCTGCAAGACCCAGAGCTGCTTGCCTCTCTCTCTCGACCCTTGTCGCCCGGCTGCAATGCCGCTCTGCAGCACGCGACAGCAGCACCGTGCGCTCTCTGCCCTGATTGGTCCGCCTAGGGTCGGGAGCGCGCTGCAAGGTGCTGGCTGCGGGAGCGGTGCTGGCGGGGAGCGGGCGGGCGGGCCAGTGCTGGGGCCACCCACAGCTCGGGCCTCTTCTGGGTAGACAAGGGCTTATGGCAGCTCTCCGGCCCCGCCCGGGTGTGCGGGTCTGCAACGGGACGTGGGCTCCGGGCGCTGCGCACCCGGAACCGGAGACACAACGAGCCGACCGGGGCCGCTGAGGATCCGAGTTGGACCAATCGGCGCACAGAAGCCTGCACACCCCCACCGTGGCCCGGCAGCCAATCAGACTGCGACGGGGGCGGGGTGCCTTGGACCCGCCCCATTCCTGGCAAGAGCCAATGAGAGCGAAGAAGGGCGGGGCGACGCTAACCCCGCCCGTGCGGCCACTCCACCCAATCGCCTCATGTCTCAAGTTGGCCAATGAAAAGGCGCACCTCCGATCCCGGCCCGGAATGAATGTCCGTGACTCGTGTGTCTGACCCGGCCGCGCTCACTGCTCTGGGGACGCCCCGAGCGAGCGAGCGAGCGGGGACTTCTTTCCTCCGCGCTCTCCGCCTTTCCCGCCCGGCTGCAACGTGCTCGAAGACCCACGGCCCGGCGGCACCGACCTGCTTGCTCCGTTTCGGCCCTTGTCGCCCGGCTCCAATGCCGCTGTGCGGCACGGCACGGCACGGCACGGCACGGCACGGCAGCACCGGGCCTGGTTGGATTTCTCCGGCTGAATTTCCTGGCTGCCGTGCCCAGTGCGAAGCTCCGGCCCGGTGCACTGGGCCCATTTTTTGACGTGCCAGGATCCCCAGCCGCGAAACCCCGAGCGGAACACGCCGCCGGGCCCGACCCTTTCCCGACTTCTCCGCCCTTCTCTCCTGGCTGCAAGGCGGCGCGCGCCACAGGAGGGCGGCACTGAGGCCATTCCTTCCCTACACGGTAGCTATCTATCGCCGCAGGACAGCACCGAGCGGCGGCGGGTTCGCCGACGTGCCCACGCCCTCCCTGCGCTTCACCCTGCGCGGAGCAGCCGGCTTCAAAGGCCGAGGAAACAAAACCCTGCCGGCACATCGAGGAGGCAGGGTGGCTTCCCGGGCGGGAGGAGGAGAGAACAGGGGCCCCGGGACAGACAAACAGCTTCAAGCTCAACACCCAACTCAGAGGAAAGCTCGACAGGCCCCGCGCCCTGGGAACGCAGCGACCCGCACGACTCGCCGAGGTCGCCAGAACATGCCGCCGCCGCCGCAGCTCTCCGGGCCCGCCCGGCTGTGCGGGGCAGCAGCGGGACGGGACGGGACGCGCGCTCCGGGCACAGCGCCCGGCCGTGGCTTGAAGACACCGCGCTGAGCGGGGCCACTGAGCTGAGGATCGGAGTCGGACCAATCGGCGCAGAGAAACCCTCACACACCCACCTTGTCCGTCAGCCAATCAGAAGACGAAGAAGCAGGCCGGCCTCCTGGTCCCGCCTACGTTGGCACAGGCCAATCAGAGGGAAGAAGGGCGGAGTGGCCGTGACTCCGCCCTGGAGGCCATTCCCCCCAATCGCCTCCCGGCTGCTGTTGGCCAATGGGAACACGAGCCTTGGATCCCGGCCCTGGCGGTGGTCTGCCCGGCCCTGAGTCGATGTCCGCGCATCGTGTGTCCGCCCCGAGCAGCGCCTGCCCCGGCCGCGGCCACTGCCCGAGTGACCCTCGAGAGAGAGCGAGGCCTTTGTATTCCTTCTCTCTCTGCCTCGATCTCCTGCCTGCCCGAGCTGGAGGCGCGGGGCCCGGAGCAGCTGTCCTTCTCTCTGCCCTCATCTCTCGGCTTGAACCCTAGGGCAGTAGCATAGGGCAGGAGTTTCGGTTGAAGCGCAGTGAGGGCGGCACGGAGCCGGCTTCGTTCCGGGTCGCTATCTCCGGGCTCCAAGCCCCGCTCCAGCCCCAGGCGGGCAGCGCGGAGCCGAGCCGGCTGGGGTGCCCGCCCGGGTCTCCCCGCCGCAATGCCCGGCGCGGCCACGGGAGGGCGGCTCTGAGCCCGGCTCCTTCCCCGCCCTCACGGGCCGCAGCAATGCCCCGACGCGACCACAGGAGGGCAGCACCGAGCTGCCGGGTCGTCCGCCCTCCTGGGCGCCGCTCCTCGTGGCTGCAGTGCTGGGAGCGCACCACGGGAGGGCAGCACTGAGCCGGGTTTCCTGCACACTGCGGGGGGAGGCCCGTGACGTCACTGCCTGTCTGCTCACGTCGCGCGGCTCCGGCGCGGGCGCGGGGGCGGGGGCGGGGCGGGGCGGGGCGGCAGCTGTTGCGGCGACCAGGGCGGGGCGTGCGGGAGACTGCGCTGCCCAGGGCGCGGGGCCTGCGGGGCTCTCTGCTGCGCTTGGCGGCAGCCGCACAGTCAGGCCCGGGTTCTCGGGAGGAGAGAAGGCTGCACGGAAGCCTTCAAGCCCTGGAGGCGAGACGGCGCTCCCCGCTGCCAGACAGTATCGCGGCCGGACCAGGGCTCCGGAGCGTCCCGGCTTCTCCTCGTGCTCAGGGGCCGCCTCCGCGGACAAAACGTGCTGCTGCGCGGGGCCCGGCCCGGCCCGGCCCGGCCCGACCCGGCTGTCCCTGCGGGCACCGCCTCCCGCCGCCCCGACCCAGCCCGGCCCGGTGCGCGGAGAGTGGCGGCGCCAGAGGCCGCTTCGCACGGCGCGGAGCCGCCCGGGGACGTGCCGCGGGCGGGGAAGGAGCGGCCCCGGACCCGCACACGGGCGCGCCGTTCCCCCGCGGCAAAGGCCGGGTGCGGGCGAGGCTTGCGGCGCGGGGCGGGTTCGGGCTGGGCTGGGCTGGGCTGGGCTCCGGGCCGCGCTGTCCAGGCGGCTGCTTCGAGGGGGGGAGCTGAAGCTGATTGGCCGTCGCGTACGCTCTCTGCCCTGATTGGTCCGCCTACGGTCCGGAGAGCGCGCCGCAAGGTCCTGACTGCGGGAGCCGTGCTCGCGGGGAGGCTGGGGGGGGGGGCGCGGCGCGAAAGCGCGTGGGGGCACCGACAGCTCGAGCCTCCTTCGGGCAGACAAGGGCTGATCTCGGCGCCTCAGCAAGGTGACACTGTGCTCTGACCCTGCCCTAGATACCGGCCCGGTGGTTAAGAGTTCAGCGGTGCTGGCGGGTGCCTAAGCACGGGCTGGGGAAGAGCCCGCTTTCAGGAGAAGTGGAAAACCCTGCACCTGAGAGCTGACTGTCACAGCTCTTCAAGGTGCCGGAGAGCAAGCACTCAAAACAACAGGCCCCTGGGGAAAGCTCTACCCCTGCCCCCAGTGTGACGATGAAGGCATGAACTTCACTATGAGAGCAAAAGCAACAGCCAGGGAGCACAGGGGCGTGTTAAGCACGCCGGCTCCGTCCTGCAATGAATGCGGACACAGCATAGATGAACAGACACAGGTTGTTAGATTTGGAGCTACACAGAGCGGAAGTTATGTGCAGCTGGATAGCTAGAGAGAAAAATACACAAATATAGACATATTAAGAGAGAGAGAGAGAGGGTTACAGCTGGAGATGCATGCACCTGGGGATATATGAACCGGGGCATATATGCATCTATATACAGATATGGACATATTTAGAGACCTACATAGTGAGAGCTGAACATAGATAGAGCTGGAGATAAAAAGAGATGCAAATATAAAGAGAGGTGGAGATATACCGCGATGGACATGTTCAGAAATGGAGATATATAGAGACATAGATATATAGACATGTCGATAGATGAAGCTGGAGACATACAGAGCTGGCATTATTCAGTGCTCGAGATATTCCGAGCTGGATGTATACAATAAGGTAGATATTTAGAGAGGTAGAAGCTGGAGCTATTCACAGCTGCAGATATTCAGACAGATAGCTATATAGAGATAGAGATATATGAATCTGGACATATAGAGAGCTGGAGGTATAGAGAGAAGTACATATATGAAGCTAGAGATATACAGAGCTGAAGATATACTGAGCTGCAGATAGATATATAGATATATACACACAGACAGGATTAGGCACGGACTCGTAGCGCTTGATTAAAGAGTATTTTACTTACACCGTAGATGGTCGCGGTGCAGGCAGGAAACACTTCGCTTAAGTTGCAGTTACAAACGACAAGAAAACTCGCACGAACAAGACCCGTAGAAAACTCGAGCCTCTTGAAACAACTCGGCCAGAGCTCTGGATACACACACACACACGAAGTTTGTTAGGCTCCGTGGACCGAGCGCGCAGGGAAGGGGTTCGTCGAGGGATAGCGTTTCGGCGACGGGGAGAGGCTAGAGGTTGATCAGGCCCCCATATCCTTCTTAAGGCACACGCTGGGTTCGTTGCGCTCCACAGCGCGCTTAGAGTTCTTCACGAGATGTGAAGTCCTCCTTCTCCTCCTCCAACTTGGGCAGAAACCGCTCAAGCCTCTTATACGGCTAGCAAGCCAATCGCTAGCCGCCACGTGGGAATAATTTAGAAACAGCCACTAGTGGGACACAAATTTGCATGCGGGTGGCGGGAACTCCTTTGCACCGGGGTTTTCTCTATGCAACTGAGAATTGCACCCTGCAAAGAAAGCTCCTGTGGCGGGAAATAATTCTGCAGTGCCGAAGCGCTCGCAAAATCATACCCTTTGGGTCATGACGTCTACGCCGAACCCCATCCTATTCTCATCTGCCCGCTTTTGTGGTCTGTCTAAATCTAGTTGCGGCCTCTTTCTCCCGTCAAGTGTGTCCACCTCGCCCCACATCTGAGTGTCATCAGCAAACCTGGACAGCGTGCTTCCCACCCCCTCGTCCAAGTCGCTGATGAAGAAGTCAAAGAGCGTGGGCCCGAGGACCGAGCCCTGGGGGACCCCACTGCTCACATCTCGCCAGGCTGAGTACAACCTGTCTCTCTGGGTACGCCCCATCAGCCAATTTTCTACCCATCCAACTGTGTAGGCATCAATGCCACAGTCGCTTAATTTATTGATGAGGATGGGGTGAGAGACAGTGTCAAAGGTCTTCTTAAAGTCTAGAAAGACTACGTCCAAAGCGACACCACGATCCAAGGATTTAGTTACTTGGTCATAAAAGGCAATCAGGTTGGTCAGGCAGGACCTGCCTTTGATGAACCCATGCTGATTGCCCCTGAGCGTGATCTCCCCTGCAGGCCCCCCACTGATGTGCTCCTGGATGATTCTCTCCAAGATCTTCCTGAGCAACGAGGTGAGGCTGGCAGGCCTATAGTTACTTGGGTCCTCCTTCCTCCCTTTCTTGGAAATTGGGGAAACATTAGCCTTTTTCCAATCCCACGGCGCCCGGCCAGATGACCACGAATGCTCAGACAGCCGGGCCAAGGGCTCCGCGATGACCCCTGCCAGCTCCCTCAACACCCTTGGGTGGAGGGCATCCGGACCTGCAGATTTAAATATGTCTAGCCCTTCCAGAAGATCCCTAACTACCTCTCCGCTCACTGAAGGCCTAACAGAGCTATCCCCGAGATTGTCCCGACCTCTGGTAGGTGGGTTATCCCGGTCCCTGTTCAAGAAAACAGAGGCAAAGACATGGTTACAAATATCAGCTTTCTTGTCTGCTGTAGCCACCAGATGACTGTTTGCCTCTTGCAGTGGCCCGACATTGCCTGGTGCCCTCTTCTTGCTCCCAATGGACTTGAAAAAGGACTTGTTGTTGTCCGTAATCCTGGACGCTAGCCTGAGCTCCATATCTCTACCTTCCTCATAGCCCTCCTACACTCCCGGGAAGAGGAGTACTCCTCCTTGGTGACAGCTCCTCCCTTCCACTGGTTGTACGCCCCACTTCTAGTCCTCAGGCATTGCTGAGTGCCCTTGCTGAACCGAGGGGGTTTCTGAGCACTCTTACCCAGCTTGCTTCTCTCAGGCACTGTTAACCTTTGGGCCTGGAGGATCGCCCCCTTAAGGTACAACCATCCCTCATGGACTCCCATCTCCTCTCCCTTCTGGGCCCTCAGGGCCTCCCCGACTTGTCTCCTAAGCTCACTGATGTTGGCACTTCTGAAGTCAAGGGCTTTAGCCTTGGTGTAAGCCCTTGACACCCAGCACTGGATAGTGAAATCCAGCAGGTGAGGATCACTATTGCCCAGGGGGTCAAGGACCTGCAGTCCCCTCACCACGTCATCCCTAATGGCCAGGACCAGGTCCAGCAAGGCGTTACCCCTAGTGAGGCTGTGCACTTCCTCGATAAGGTGAAGGTCCTCTAATACAGCCAGGAACCAACGAGAGCGGTCAGACCAACCAGCACACGGCTGGGTACTTTTGGTCACCCATGACAATAACATCTCTTGACCTAAACTACCATATGTAGAGATATAAATCTGGAGATAAACAGAGCTGGAGATATACAGACAGGTAGCTATATAAAGCTGGACCTATTCACAGCTGGAGCTATTCACAGGTGGAGATATATGAATCTGGAGATATACTGACAGGTAGGTATACTGAGCTGCATATATATATATATATACACACACACACACACACACACACACACAGGTACATATATGAAGATGGAGCTATTCAGATATAGAGAGCAGTAGATATATAAGGATGTAGAGATATGAATCTGGAGGTATATAGAGCTGTAGATATACTGAGCTGCATATAGATATACAACTCTATATATAGGAAACTGGATCTCTTCAGACCTGGAGATCTGCAGAGCTCCAGATATTGAGACCTGGAGATATTCAGGAAGGTAGATATATAGAGATGTAGATCTAGTAAGATGGAGATGTGCAGAGCTGGACATATATAGACAGGTAGATACAGAAAGCTGGAGTTATTCAGAGCTGGAGATCTTGATAGCTGGAGATATTTAGACCTTATGATATGCAGAGCTGGAGATATTCAGAGAGGTAGATATAGAAATATGTAGAGGTATGAATCTGGAGATATGTAGAGCTGTAGAAATAGAGAGATGTAGATATATGAAGCTGGAGATATTCAGAGATGGACATATATAGAGATGTAAGCCTATGAATCATGAGATACCTAGATCTGGACATCTATAGAGATGTCGAGTACGAAGCTGGAGTTATTCAAAGCTGGAGATATTCAGCAAGGTACAGATATAGAGATGGAGATCTATGAAGCTGGAGATATGAAGAGGTGGAAATATATAGACAGGTAGACATAGAAAGCTGGAGATATTGAGCGCTGCAGTTATTCAGAGCTGGATCTATACAGAGTTGGAGATATTCCGAGGTGAAGATATTAATAGCTGGAGATATTCACAGGTGGAACTATTGACAGATGGAAATATTTAGACCTGGAGATATTCAGAGCTGGAGATATTCAGAGAGGTAGATACATAGAGATGTAGATATATGAAGAAAGATATATACAGAGCTGAAGATATAATGACCATGGGCACATATATACAGGTAGATATATGAAGCTGGAGCTCTTCAAAGATGGAGATATGCAGAGAGGTAGATACATAGAGATGTAGATATATGAAGCGGTAGATAAACACAGCTGAAGATATACCGAGCTGGATATAGATAGACAATATATATGTATATACAAACACAATACATACACACACACACACACACACACACACTATATACACACACACAATATATATATATATATATATACACACACACACTCTCTATACGCTATCTATGTATATATCTATCTATCTATATAAAGACACTCTCTCTATATATATGCACACACAAACACTCTCTATATATGTACACACACACTATAGACACACACACACTATACACACACACACTATATATACACACACATATCTAGAAACAAGATAGATAGATAGATAGATAGATATACACACACTACACATACACACAGACACACATACACCGAGAGATTTATGTAGCTGGAGATATTCAGAGCTGGACATACTGACAGCTGGAGATATGCAGAGCTGGAGATATTCAGAGAGGTAGATATAGAAATATGTAGAGGTATGAATCTGGAGACATGTAGAGCTGTAGAAATAGAGAGATGTAGATATATGAAGCTGGAGATATTCAGAGCTGGACATATATAGAGATGTAGGCCTATGAATCAGGAGATACCTAGATCTGGACATCTATAGAGATGTCGAGTACGAAGCTGGAGTTATTCAAAGCTGGAGATATTCAGCAAGGTACAGATATAGAGATGGAGATCTATGAAGCTGGAGATATGAAGAGGTGGAAATATATAGACAGGTAGACATAGAAAGCTGGAGATATTGAGCGCTGCAGTTATTCAGAGCTGGATCTATACAGAGTTGGAGATATTCCGAGGTGAAGATATTAATAGCTGGAGATATTCACAGGTGGAAATATTGACAGATGGAAATATTTAGACCTGGAGATATTCAGAGCTGGAGATATTCAGAGAGGTAGATACATGAAGACAGAAATATATACAGAGCTGAAGATATAGTGACCTGGGCACATATATACAGGTAGATATATGAAGCTGGAGCTCTTCAAAGATGGAGATATGCAGAGAGGTAGATACATAGAGATGTAGATATATGAAGCGGTAGATAAACACAGCTGAAGATATACCGAGCTGGATATAGTTAGACAATATATATGTATATACATACACAATACATACACACACACACACACACACACACGCTATATACACACACACAATATATATATATATATATACACACACACACTCTCTATACACTATCTATGTATATATCTATCTATCTATATAAAGACACTCTCTCTATATATATGCACACACAAACACTCTCTATATATGTACACACACACTATAGACACACACACACAATACACACACACACTATATATACACACACATATCTAGAAACAAGATGGATAGATAGATAGATAGATAGATAGATAGATATACACACACTATACATACACACAGACACACATACACCGAGAGATTTATGTAGCTGGAGATATTCAGAGCTGGACATACTGACAGCTGGAGATATGCAGAGCTGGAGATATTCAGAGAGGTAGATATAGAAATATGTAGAGGTATGAATCTGGAGACATGTAGAGCTGTAGAAATAGAGAGATGTAGATATATGAAGCTGGAGATATTCAGAGCTGGACATATATAGAGATGTAGGCCTATGAATCAGGAGATACCTAGATCTGGACATCTATAGAGATGTCGAGTACGAAGCTGGAGTTATTCAAAGCTGGAGATATTCAGCAAGGTACAGATATAGAGATGGAGATCTATGAAGCTGGAGATATGAAGAGGTGGAAATATATAGACAGGTAGACATAGAAAGCTGGAGATATTGAGCGCTGCAGTTATTCAGAGCTGGACCTATACAGAGTTGGAGATATTCCGAGGTGAAGATATTAATAGCTGGAGATATTCACAGGTGGAAATATTGACAGATGGAAATATTTAGACCTGGAGATATTCAGAGCTGGAGATATTCAGAGAGGTAGATACATGAAGATAGATATATACAGAGCTGAAGATATAGTGACCTGGGCACATATATACAGGTAGATATATGGAGCTAGAGCTCTTCAAAGATGGAGATATGCAGAGAGGTAGATACATAGAGATGTAGATATATGAAGCGGTAGATAAACACAGCTGAAGATATACCGAGCTGGATATAGATAGACAATATATATGTATATAGAAACACAATACACACACACACACACACACACACTATATACACACACACAATATATATATATATATATACACACACACACTCTCTATACACTATCTATGTATATATCTATCTATCTATATAAAGACACTCTATATATATGCACACACAAACACTATATATGTACACACACACTATAGACACACACACACTATACTCACACACACTATATATATAAATAAATATATAGACAGGTAGACATAGAAAGCTGGAGATATTGAGCGCTGCAGTTATTCAGAGCTGGACCTATACAGAGTTGGAGATATTCCGAGGTGAAGATATTAATAGCTGGAGATATTCAGAGGTGGAAATATTGACAGATGGAAATATTTAGACCTGGAGATATTCAGAGCTGGAGATATTCAGAGAGGTAGATACATAGAGATGGAGATATATGAAGCTGTAGATAAACACAGCTGAAGATATACCGAGCTGGATATATATATACAATATATATGTAGATACAAACACAATACACACACACACACACACACACACACTATATACACACACACAATATATATTTATACACACACTCTCTATACACTATCTATCTATCTATCTATCTATCTATCTATCTAAAGACACACTCTCTATACATACACACACACAAAAACACTCTCTCTCTCTATATATGTACACACACACACTAAACACACACACACTATATATATATACACATATCTACACACTATATATATATATATATACACACACACACACACTATACATACACACAGACACACAGATAGACAGATGTAGCTGGAGATATTCAGAGGTGGAAATATTGATAGATGGAGATATTCAGAGCTGGAGATATTCAGAGAGGTAGATACATAGAGATGTAGATATATGAAGCTGTAGATAAACAGAGCTGAAGATATACCGATCTGGATATATATATACAATATATATGTAGATACAAACACAATACACACACACACACACACACACACTGTATACACTATCTATCTATATATCTATCTATCTATATAAAGACACACTCTCTATACATACACACACACACACAAACACTCTATGTATGTACACACACACTAAACACACACACACACTATATATATATATACACATATCTACACACTATATATATATATATATATATATATATATATATACACACACACACACACACTATACATACACACAGACACACAGATAGACAGATGTAGCTGGAGATATTCAGAGCTGGAAATACTGACTCCTGGAGAGATTCGGGGCTCGAGATATTGAGGGAGGTAGATATATAGGAATGTAGATATAGGAACCTGCAGTTATACAGAACTTCAGATATTTAGACCTGGAGATATTAAGAGAGACAGAGATTCAGAGCTGCAGATATATGGAGATGCAGCTATATGAAACTGGAGATAGTCACAGCTGGAGATATTCAGAGCTGGATATATGGAGAGCTGGAGATAGGTAGACATGGAGATATTCACAGGGGTAGACATATAGAGATGCAGAGAGATGAAGCTGGAGATCTTGATCTCTGGAGAGATGCAGAGCTCAAGATATTGAGAGCTGGAAGGATTTAGAAGAGAAGATAATCAGAGCTGGACATATTCAGAGAAGTAGATCTATAGAGATGTCGATATTTCAAGCTGGAGATATGCAGAGCTGTAAATATACAGAGCTGGATATATATATATATATATATATATATATATACAGGTGGATATATGAAGCTGGAGATATTCAGAGATGTAAATATAGAGAGAGGTAGCTATATGAAACTGGAGATAGTCACAGCTGGAGATATTCAGTGCTGGAGGTACACAGAGCGGTAGACATATAGAGATTGACATAGATGAAGCTGGAGACATACACAGCTGGAAATATAGAGGTCTAGAAACATATTGAGCTAGAGATGTTTAGAGCTGGTGTTATACAGAGCTGGAGGTATGAAGACCATATATCTTGACTTCAAAAAAGCCTTTGATCTGGTTTCCCACGAACACCTCTTAGAGAAGCTGGCCAATTGTCGCCTTGGGTCCTCCACGATCCATTGGCTGGAAAATTGGCTCCGGGGTCAGACCCAGAGGGTAGTCATTGATGGAAGTCACTCATCGTGGTGTCCTGTGACCAGTGGGGTCCCCCAGGGCTCTGTCCTTGGACCCATACTGTTCAACATCTTCATTAATGATGTGGACACTGGAGTCAGAAGCGGACTGGCCAAGTTCGCCGATGACACCAAACTTTGGGGCAAAGCATCCACACCAGAAGACAGGCGCATGATCCAGGCTGACCTGGACAGGCTCAGCAAGTGGGCGGGCGAGAATCTGATGGTGTTCAACACCGATAAATGCAGGGTTCTCCACCTTGGGAAAAAACCCCCGCAGCATCCTTATAGGCTCGGCAGTGCTATGTTGGCTAGCACTACGGAAGAAAGAGACTTGGGGGTCATCATTGACCACAAGATGAACATGAGCCTGCAGTGTGATGCTGCGGCTAGTAAAGCGACCAAAACGCTGGCTTGCATCCATAGATGCTTCTCAAGCAAATCCTGCGACATCATTCTCCCCCTGTACTCGGCCCTAGTGAGGCCGCAGCTGGAGTACTGCGTCCAGTTTTGGGCTCCACAATTCAAAAAGGATGTGGAGAAGCTTGAGAGAATCCAGAGGAGAGCCACGCGCACGATCAGAGCTCAGGGAAGCAGACCCTACGACGACAGGCTGACAGCCCTGGGGCTCTTTAGCCTGGAAAAGCGCAGGCTCAGGGGTGATCTGGTGGCCGCCTACAAGTCTATCAGGGGTGACCACCAGTATCTGGGGGAACGTTTGTTCCCCAGAGCGCCCCAAGGGATGACGACTAGGCCGAACGGTCATAAACTACTACAAGACCGTTTCAGGCTGGACATAAGGAAGAATTTCTTTACTGTCCGAGCCCCCAAGGTCTGGAACAGCCAGCGACCGGAGGTGGTTCAAGCGCCTTCATTGAACACGTTCAAGGTGAAACTGGATGCTCATCTTGCTGGGATCCTATGACCCCAGCCGACTTCCTGCCCTTCCTTTGGGCAGGGGGCTGGACTCGATGATCTTCCGGGGTCCCTTCCAGCCCGAATGTCTATGAAATCTATGACACTCACCCCCCACAACCGCCACGAGCCCGCCCACGTGCCCGCACAGCCCCGCTCGCCGGCCCCGGTGCAGACGACGCCCCCCCCGCGACCCCCGCCGTGGCACGAGACCGGGCTGGGCCTGGCGCCTCGGCGGGCGGGCGGGCGGGGGGGAGGGAGCGGCGACACGGCGCAGGCGCGGGGCGAGCGGCGGAGGAGCGGCCGGGCGGCGGCACCGCGCACAAAGCCGCTCGCGGCACCGCTGCCTCCCTCCGCCGTGTCCGGGCCGGCAACAGCTGCAGTGCGCGGCGTGCCCACAGGAGAGCAGCACTGAGCCGTGCTCAGGAGCCGCCCGCCCCTCCCCGCTGCAGTGCCCGGCCTCAGCCACCGCGGGGCAGCACCGAGCGCGCTCTCCCGTTCTCCGCCTTCCAGCCCCGGCTGCGGCGCCGGGGGAAGCGCAGGACGGCGGCCCCGACAGCAGCGTGTCCTTGTTCACGCCCCCGCCCCCCGCCCCAGTACTGTCCAGGGCCGCACACCGTACCTAGGGGATGTGTTGAAATCCAGCCATTAATATCTAGCAATATGCAGACGTACTGCTGTGTGAACACCTCCATCCATTTCCCTGTTGGGGAGATGGACGGCCACAGACAGACACTAGTAGGATGGCTACGTTGGTTATGGGGTGTATTCTGCACGCACACGCACACATCCCTGTCACAGCCCCGCGCGGGAGGCGTGCTTGCCCCTCGCCGCGCTCACGCTCACGCTGCGGCCCCCGGCTCCCACCCTGCTCGGGGCACGCGCCGGCCGCAGAGACAAGCGGCCGAACGTCGCCGCCGGGGATCGGAGCTGGACCAATCGGCACACAAAGGAGTGCCGACACCCCCATCCCCCACAGCCAATCCCAATCCGAGCAAGAAGGGCGAGCTCCTGGACCCGCCTCCTCAGACAGAGGCCAATCAGAGCGAAGCAGGGCGGAGCGGCACGGACCCTACCCCCAAAAGCAGCCAATCGCCGCTCTCCTGACAGGAACCAATGGGAACACAAGCCTCCGATCCCGGCCCCGCTGCGCTCCCCGGCCCTGAAGCCATGTCCGTGACTCGCGTGTCCGGCCCGAGCGGCGCGGCGCGGCGCGGCCTGCCCCGGCCGCCGGCCCTGCCCGAGTGACCCCCGAGCCAGCGAGCGAAACTTGTGTTCTTCTTCTCTGTCTGCCTTGACCTCCCGCCTGCCCGAGCTGGAGGCGCGGCGCCCCGAGCCGCTGTCCCTCTCTCTGCCCTCCTCTCTCCTCTGGAAACCTCGTGTTGAATCGTAGGGCACTAGCACAGGGCAGGGTTTTCTTTTCTCTGCCTTTAAAGCCCGGCTGCTCCGCGCAGGGTGGCTGCCGCGCAGGGAGGGCGGCACGGAGCCGGCCTCGTTCCGCGGCTCGCCGCACCGCTTTCCACACAAGTATCACCATGTCGCCACAGGCACTTGCAGGAGAAGTTGGGGGACAAAAGCAACAATCAAGTTGCCCACAGAAATCTCTTTTCCCCCCAAAAGTTCCCAACTGGCCTCCGATAATCAGCACAACTGTCCTCCCAAAACACTCACCACAGTCCCACACAGCATCACACTGTTGTCCAAGTGAGAAGACATTGGTTCTGGGGATTCTTTTCTGGTTCGAGACCGTGTTTATTGAAATGTGTGTGTTTGCATTCTTCCAGCTCTCTCCACGCCAGCACGGGAGTCTCCCCGCGCCCTCCCCGCTGCTCCCCGCCGGTCCCCGCGCCCTGCGCAGGCCTGTGCCAGGGACTCGGGCAGGGAACAGAGTGCCTGCCCCCAAGAAGGAGGGCAGTAACCCCGCGTGCCTGGTCCCACGTGACGGAAAGAACAGCCCAGCCCCCCCACACACACACACAAGAGGGGGGGGGTCTCCCCTCCGCAATGCCCGGTGCGGCCACAGGAGGGCGGCTCTGAGCCGGGTTTGCCTTCATACGCAGGAGGAGACCACTCCCTGCTCAGAGCCGCCCTCCTGTGGCCGCGCCGGGCATTGCGGCGGGGAGACCCGGGCGGGCACCCCAGCCGGCTCGGCTCCGCGCCGCCCGCCTGGGGCTGGAGCGGGGCTTGGAGCCCGGAGAAAGCGACCCGGAACGAAGCCGGCCCCGTGCCGCCCTCCCTGCGCGGAGCAGGCGGGGTTTCAAGGCCGAGAAAATCACATGGAGGTGACAGGGAGGCTGCCTAGGCGGCAGGCGGAGAGAAAAGGGGCCCCGGGACAACCAAACAGCTTCACGCTGCAACCCCCACCGCAGACCAGAGCCCGACAGGCCCCGCGCCCTGGGAACGCGGCGTCCCGCACCACCCGCACGTCGCCAGAACATGCCGCCGCAGCTCTCCGGCCCCGCCCGGGTGTGCGGGGCTGCACCGGGACGTGGGCTCCGGGCGCAGCGGGCCCGGAACAGGAGACACAACGAGCCGACCGTGGCCGCTGAGGATCCGAGTTGGACCAATCGGCGCACAGAAGCCTGCACACCCCCCACCATGGCCCGGCAGCCAATCAGAATGCGACGGGGCGGGGTGTCTTGGACCCGCCCCTTTCCTGGCAAAAGCCAATGAGAGCGAAGGGCGGGGCGACGCTAACCCCGCCCATGCGGCCACTCCACCCAATCGCCTCACGTCTCAAGTTGGCCAATGAAAACGCGGGCCTCCGATCCCGGCCCGGAATGAATGTCCGTGACTCGTGTGTCTGTCCCGGCCGCGCTCAGTGCTCTGGGGACGCCCCGAGCGAGCGAGCGAGCGAGCGAGCCAGGCCTTTTTTCCTCCTCTCTCTCTCCGCCTTTCCCGCCCGGCTGCAACGTGCTGCAAGAGCCACAGCTGCTTGCCTCTCTCTCTCGACCCTTGTCGCCTGGCTGCAATGCCGCTTTGCAGGACGCGACGGCAGCACCGGGCCTGGTTATATTTGTGCGGCTGAGTTTCTGGCTGCCGTGCCCAGCGCGGAGCTCCGGTCTGGGCCCGTTTTGTGACGTGCCAGGGTCCCCGGACCCCGAAGGCCCGGTAGAAACGCGCCGGCGGCCCCGCCCTTTTCCCCCCTTCTCCGCCCTCCTCTCCTGCCTGCAATGCGGAGAGCGACCCACAGGAGGGCAGCACTGAGGCATTCCTTTAATACACGGCACCACAGGAGGGCAGCACCGAGCAGCGCCGCTCCTCGTGGCTGCAGTGCGCGGAGCTCACCACAGGAGGGCAGCACTGAGGCATTCCTTTAATACACGGCACCACAGGAGGGCAGCACCGAGCAGCGCCGCTCCTCGTGGCTGCAGGGCGCGGAGCGCACCACAGGAGGGCAGCACTGAGGCATTCCTTTAATACACGGCACCACAGGAGGGCAGCACCGAGCAGCGCCGCTCCTCGTGGCTGCAGGGCGCGGAGCGCACCACAGGAGGGCAGCACTGAGGCATTCCTTTAATACACGGCACCACAGGAGGGCAGCACCGAGCAGCGCCGCTCCTCGTGGCTGCAGGGCGCGGAGCGCACCACAGGAGGGCAGCACTGAGGCATTCCTTTAATACACGGCACCACAGGAGGGCAGCACCGAGCAGCGCCGCTCCTCGTGGCTGCAGTGCGCGGAGCGCACCACAGGAGGGCAGCACTGACCCGGATTATTCTTAACACTGAGGCGGAGACCAACGCCGGGCTCAGAGCCGCCCTCCTGTGGCCGCGCCGGGCATTGCGGCGGGGAGACCCGGGCGGGCACCACAGCCGGCTCGGCGCCGCCCGTCGGGGGCTGGAGCGGCGCTTGGAGCCCGGAGATACCGACCCGGAACGAAGCCGGCTCCGTGCCGCCCTCTCTCCACGGACCGGGTGGGGTTGAAAGGCCGAAAAAATCACATGGAGGAGACAGGGAGGCTGCCCAGGCGGCGGGCGGAGAGAAAAGGGGCCTCGCCACACACAGCCAGCTTCACTCTTCCAAACCCTGCGCAGAACAGAGCCCGACAGGCCCCGCGCCCCGGGAACGCAGTGTCCCGCACCACCCGCCGAGCTCGCCACAACATCCCGCCGCAGCTCTGCGGCACGGCCCGGGCGTGCGGGGCGGCAGCGGGACGTGGGCTCCGGGCACAGCCGACCCGGCCGCGGGAGAACAGCCGGCGGAGCGGGGCCGCTGAGGATCCGAGTCGGACCAATCGGAACACAGACACGCGCACAGCGCCCACCATTCCCTGCTAGCCAATCAGAATGAGACCGGGGGTGAGGTCGTTCTGTTGGGCCCGCCTCCTCGTGCCAAAGCCAATGAGAGGGAAGAAGGGCGGAGCGGCCCTGACCCCTCCCATGCGGCCACTCCACCCAATCGCCTCATGTCTCAAGGTGGCCAATGAAAAGGCGGGCCTGCGATCCCGGCCAGGAACGAACGTCCGTGACTCGTGTGTCCGTCCCGGCCGCGCTCACTGCTCTAGTGACGCCCCGAGCGAGCGAGCGAGCGAGCGAGCGAGCGCGGCCTTGTTTCCTCCTCTCTCTCCGCCTTTCCCGCCCGGCTGTAACGTGCTGCAAGACCCAGAGCTGCTTGCCTCTCTCTCTCGACCCTTGTCGCCCGGCTGCAATGCCGCTCTGCAGCACGCGACAGCAGCACCGTGCGCTCTCTGCCCTGATTGGTCCGCCTAGGGTCGGGAGCGCGCTGCAAGGTGCTGGCTGCGGGAGCGGTGCTGGCGGGGAGCGGGCGGGCGGGCCAGTGCTGGGGCCACCCACAGCTCGGGCCTCTTCTGGGTAGACAAGGGCTTATGGCAGCTCTCCGGCCCCGCCCGGGTGTGCGGGTCTGCAACGGGACGTGGGCTCCGGGCGCTGCGCACCCGGAACCGGAGACACAACGAGCCGACCGGGGCCGCTGAGGATCCGAGTTGGACCAATCGGCGCACAGAAGCCTGCACACCCCCACCGTGGCCCGGCAGCCAATCAGACTGCGACGGGGGCGGGGTGCCTTGGACCCGCCCCATTCCTGGCAAGAGCCAATGAGAGCGAAGAAGGGCGGGGCGACGCTAACCCCGCCCGTGCGGCCACTCCACCCAATCGCCTCATGTCTCAAGTTGGCCAATGAAAAGGCGCACCTCCGATCCCGGCCCGGAATGAATGTCCGTGACTCGTGTGTCTGACCCGGCCGCGCTCACTGCTCTGGGGACGCCCCGAGCGAGCGAGCGAGCGGGGACTTCTTTCCTCCGCGCTCTCCGCCTTTCCCGCCCGGCTGCAACGTGCTCGAAGACCCACGGCCCGGCGGCACCGACCTGCTTGCTCCGTTTCGGCCCTTGTCGCCCGGCTCCAATGCCGCTGTGCGGCACGGCACGGCACGGCACGGCACGGCACGGCAGCACCGGGCCTGGTTGGATTTCTCCGGCTGAATTTCCTGGCTGCCGTGCCCAGTGCGAAGCTCCGGCCCGGTGCACTGGGCCCATTTTTTGACGTGCCAGGATCCCCAGCCGCGAAACCCCGAGCGGAACACGCCGCCGGGCCCGACCCTTTCCCGACTTCTCCGCCCTTCTCTCCTGGCTGCAAGGCGGCGCGCGCCACAGGAGGGCGGCACTGAGGCCATTCCTTCCCTACACGGTAGCTATCTATCGCCGCAGGACAGCACCGAGCGGCGGCGGGTTCGCCGACGTGCCCACGCCCTCCCTGCGCTTCACCCTGCGCGGAGCAGCCGGCTTCAAAGGCCGAGGAAACAAAACCCTGCCGGCACATCGAGGAGGCAGGGTGGCTTCCCGGGCGGGAGGAGGAGAGAACAGGGGCCCCGGGACAGACAAACAGCTTCAAGCTCAACACCCAACTCAGAGGAAAGCTCGACAGGCCCCGCGCCCTGGGAACGCAGCGACCCGCACGACTCGCCGAGGTCGCCAGAACATGCCGCCGCCGCCGCAGCTCTCCGGGCCCGCCCGGCTGTGCGGGGCAGCAGCGGGACGGGACGGGACGCGCGCTCCGGGCACAGCGCCCGGCCGTGGCTTGAAGACACCGCGCTGAGCGGGGCCACTGAGCTGAGGATCGGAGTCGGACCAATCGGCGCAGAGAAACCCTCACACACCCACCTTGTCCGTCAGCCAATCAGAAGACGAAGAAGCAGGCCGGCCTCCTGGTCCCGCCTACGTTGGCACAGGCCAATCAGAGGGAAGAAGGGCGGAGTGGCCGTGACTCCGCCCTGGAGGCCATTCCCCCCAATCGCCTCCCGGCTGCTGTTGGCCAATGGGAACACGAGCCTTGGATCCCGGCCCTGGCGGTGGTCTGCCCGGCCCTGAGTCGATGTCCGCGCATCGTGTGTCCGCCCCGAGCAGCGCCTGCCCCGGCCGCGGCCACTGCCCGAGTGACCCTCGAGAGAGAGCGAGGCCTTTGTATTCCTTCTCTCTCTGCCTCGATCTCCTGCCTGCCCGAGCTGGAGGCGCGGGGCCCGGAGCAGCTGTCCTTCTCTCTGCCCTCATCTCTCGGCTTGAACCCTAGGGCAGTAGCATAGGGCAGGAGTTTCGGTTGAAGCGCAGTGAGGGCGGCACGGAGCCGGCTTCGTTCCGGGTCGCTATCTCCGGGCTCCAAGCCCCGCTCCAGCCCCAGGCGGGCAGCGCGGAGCCGAGCCGGCTGGGGTGCCCGCCCGGGTCTCCCCGCCGCAATGCCCGGCGCGGCCACGGGAGGGCGGCTCTGAGCCCGGCTCCTTCCCCGCCCTCACGGGCCGCAGCAATGCCCCGACGCGACCACAGGAGGGCAGCACCGAGCTGCCGGGTCGTCCGCCCTCCTGGGCGCCGCTCCTCGTGGCTGCAGTGCTGGGAGCGCACCACGGGAGGGCAGCACTGAGCCGGGTTTCCTGCACACTGCGGGGGGAGGCCCGTGACGTCACTGCCTGTCTGCTCACGTCGCGCGGCTCCGGCGCGGGCGCGGGCGCGGGGCGGGGCGGCAGCTGTTGCGGCGACCAGGGCGGGGCGTGCGGGAGACTGCGCTGCCCAGGGCGCGGGGCCTGCGGGGCTCTCTGCTGCGCTTGGCGGCAGCCGCACAGTCAGGCCCGGGTTCTCGGGAGGAGAGAAGGCTGCACGGAAGCCTTCAAGCCCTGGAGGCGAGACGGCGCTCCCCGCTGCCAGACAGTATCGCGGCCGGACCAGGGCTCCGGAGCGTCCCGGCTTCTCCTCGTGCTCAGGGGCCGCCTCCGCGGACAAAACGTGCTGCTGCGCGGGGCCCGGCCCGGCCCGGCCCGGCCCGGCCCGACCCGGCTGTCCCTGCGGGCACCGCCTCCCGCCGCCCCGACCCAGCCCGGCCCGGTGCGCGGAGAGTGGCGGCGCCAGAGGCCGCTTCGCACGGCGCGGAGCCGCCCGGGGACGTGCCGCGGGCGGGGAAGGAGCGGCCCCGGACCCGCACACGGGCGCGCCGTTCCCCCGCGGCAAAGGCCGGGTGCGGGCGAGGCTTGCGGCGCGGGGCGGGTTCGGGCTGGGCTGGGCTGGGCTGGGCTCCGGGCCGCGCTGTCCAGGCGGCTGCTTCGAGGGGGGGAGCTGAAGCTGATTGGCCGTCGCGTACGCTCTCTGCCCTGATTGGTCCGCCTACGGTCCGGAGAGCGCGCCGCAAGGTCCTGACTGCGGGAGCCGTGCTCGCGGGGAGGCTGGGGGGGGGGGCGCGGCGCGAAAGCGCGTGGGGGCACCGACAGCTCGAGCCTCCTTCGGGCAGACAAGGGCTGATCTCGGCGCCTCAGCAAGGTGACACTGTGCTCTGACCCTGCCCTAGATACCGGCCCGGTGGTTAAGAGTTCAGCGGTGCTGGCGGGTGCCTAAGCACGGGCTGGGGAAGAGCCCGCTTTCAGGAGAAGTGGAAAACCCTGCACCTGAGAGCTGACTGTCACAGCTCTTCAAGGTGCCGGAGAGCAAGCACTCAAAACAACAGGCCCCTGGGGAAAGCTCTACCCCTGCCCCCAGTGTGACGATGAAGGCATGAACTTCACTATGAGAGCAAAAGCAACAGCCAGGGAGCACAGGGGCGTGTTAAGCACGCCGGCTCCGTCCTGCAATGAATGCGGACACAGCATAGATGAACAGACACAGGTTGTTAGATTTGGAGCTACACAGAGCGGAAGTTATGTGCAGCTGGATAGCTAGAGAGAAAAATACACAAATATAGACATATTAAGAGAGAGAGAGAGAGGGTTACAGCTGGAGATGCATGCACCTGGGGATATATGAACCGGGGCATATATGCATCTATATACAGATATGGACATATTTAGAGACCTACATAGTGAGAGCTGAACATAGATAGAGCTGGAGATAAAAAGAGATGCAAATATAAAGAGAGGTGGAGATATACCGCGATGGACATGTTCAGAAATGGAGATATATAGAGACATAGATATATAGACATGTCGATAGATGAAGCTGGAGACATACAGAGCTGGCATTATTCAGTGCTCGAGATATTCCGAGCTGGATGTATACAATAAGGTAGATATTTAGAGAGGTAGAAGCTGGAGCTATTCACAGCTGCAGATATTCAGACAGATAGCTATATAGAGATAGAGATATATGAATCTGGACATATAGAGAGCTGGAGGTATAGAGAGAAGTACATATATGAAGCTAGAGATATACAGAGCTGAAGATATACTGAGCTGCAGATAGATATATAGATATATACACACAGACAGGATTAGGCACGGACTCGTAGCGCTTGATTAAAGAGTATTTTACTTACACCGTAGATGGTCGCGGTGCAGGCAGGAAACACTTCGCTTAAGTTGCAGTTACAAACGACAAGAAAACTCGCACGAACAAGACCCGTAGAAAACTCGAGCCTCTTGAAACAACTCGGCCAGAGCTCTGGATACACACACACACACGAAGTTTGTTAGGCTCCGTGGACCGAGCGCGCAGGGAAGGGGTTCGTCGAGGGATAGCGTTTCGGCGACGGGGAGAGGCTAGAGGTTGATCAGGCCCCCATATCCTTCTTAAGGCACACGCTGGGTTCGTTGCGCTCCACAGCGCGCTTAGAGTTCTTCACGAGATGTGAAGTCCTCCTTCTCCTCCTCCAACTTGGGCAGAAACCGCTCAAGCCTCTTATACGGCTAGCAAGCCAATCGCTAGCCGCCACGTGGGAATAATTTAGAAACAGCCACTAGTGGGACACAAATTTGCATGCGGGTGGCGGGAACTCCTTTGCACCGGGGTTTTCTCTATGCAACTGAGAATTGCACCCTGCAAAGAAAGCTCCTGTGGCGGGAAATAATTCTGCAGTGCCGAAGCGCTCGCAAAATCATACCCTTTGGGTCATGACGTCTACGCCGAACCCCATCCTATTCTCATCTGCCCGCTTTTGTGGTCTGTCTAAATCTAGTTGCGGCCTCTTTCTCCCGTCAAGTGTGTCCACCTCGCCCCACATCTGAGTGTCATCAGCAAACCTGGACAGCGTGCTTCCCACCCCCTCGTCCAAGTCGCTGATGAAGAAGTCAAAGAGCGTGGGCCCGAGGACCGAGCCCTGGGGGACCCCACTGCTCACATCTCGCCAGGCTGAGTACAACCTGTCTCTCTGGGTACGCCCCATCAGCCAATTTTCTACCCATCCAACTGTGTAGGCATCAATGCCACAGTCGCTTAATTTATTGATGAGGATGGGGTGAGAGACAGTGTCAAAGGTCTTCTTAAAGTCTAGAAAGACTACGTCCAAAGCGACACCACGATCCAAGGATTTAGTTACTTGGTCATAAAAGGCAATCAGGTTGGTCAGGCAGGACCTGCCTTTGATGAACCCATGCTGATTGCCCCTGAGCGTGATCTCCCCTGCAGGCCCCCCACTGATGTGCTCCTGGATGATTCTCTCCAAGATCTTCCTGAGCAACGAGGTGAGGCTGGCAGGCCTATAGTTACTTGGGTCCTCCTTCCTCCCTTTCTTGGAAATTGGGGAAACATTAGCCTTTTTCCAATCCCACGGCGCCCGGCCAGATGACCACGAATGCTCAGACAGCCGGGCCAAGGGCTCCGCGATGACCCCTGCCAGCTCCCTCAACACCCTTGGGTGGAGGGCATCCGGACCTGCAGATTTAAATATGTCTAGCCCTTCCAGAAGATCCCTAACTACCTCTCCGCTCACTGAAGGCCTAACAGAGCTATCCCCGAGATTGTCCCGACCTCTGGTAGGTGGGTTATCCCGGTCCCTGTTCAAGAAAACAGAGGCAAAGACATGGTTACAAATATCAGCTTTCTTGTCTGCTGTAGCCACCAGATGACTGTTTGCCTCTTGCAGTGGCCCGACATTGCCTGGTGCCCTCTTCTTGCTCCCAATGGACTTGAAAAAGGACTTGTTGTTGTCCGTAATCCTGGACGCTAGCCTGAGCTCCATATCTCTACCTTCCTCATAGCCCTCCTACACTCCCGGGAAGAGGAGTACTCCTCCTTGGTGACAGCTCCTCCCTTCCACTGGTTGTACGCCCCACTTCTAGTCCTCAGGCATTGCTGAGTGCCCTTGCTGAACCGAGGGGGTTTCTGAGCACTCTTACCCAGCTTGCTTCTCTCAGGCACTGTTAACCTTTGGGCCTGGAGGATCGCCCCCTTAAGGTACAACCATCCCTCATGGACTCCCATCTCCTCTCCCTTCTGGGCCCTCAGGGCCTCCCCGACTTGTCTCCTAAGCTCACTGATGTTGGCACTTCTGAAGTCAAGGGCTTTAGCCTTGGTGTAAGCCCTTGACACCCAGCACTGGATAGTGAAATCCAGCAGGTGAGGATCACTATTGCCCAGGGGGTCAAGGACCTGCAGTCCCCTCACCACGTCATCCCTAATGGCCAGGACCAGGTCCAGCAAGGCGTTACCCCTAGTGAGGCTGTGCACTTCCTCGATAAGGTGAAGGTCCTCTAATACAGCCAGGAACCAACGAGAGCGGTCAGACCAACCAGCACACGGCTGGGTACTTTTGGTCACCCATGACAATAACATCTCTTGACCTAAACTACCATATGTAGAGATATAAATCTGGAGATAAACAGAGCTGGAGATATACAGACAGGTAGCTATATAAAGCTGGACCTATTCACAGCTGGAGCTATTCACAGGTGGAGATATATGAATCTGGAGATATACTGACAGGTAGGTATACTGAGCTGCATATATATATATATATACACACACACACACACACACACACACACAGGTACATATATGAAGATGGAGCTATTCAGATATAGAGAGCAGTAGATATATAAGGATGTAGAGATATGAATCTGGAGGTATATAGAGCTGTAGATATACTGAGCTGCATATAGATATACAACTCTATATATAGGAAACTGGATCTCTTCAGACCTGGAGATCTGCAGAGCTCCAGATATTGAGACCTGGAGATATTCAGGAAGGTAGATATATAGAGATGTAGATCTAGTAAGATGGAGATGTGCAGAGCTGGACATATATAGACAGGTAGATACAGAAAGCTGGAGTTATTCAGAGCTGGAGATCTTGATAGCTGGAGATATTTAGACCTTATGATATGCAGAGCTGGAGATATTCAGAGAGGTAGATATAGAAATATGTAGAGGTATGAATCTGGAGATATGTAGAGCTGTAGAAATAGAGAGATGTAGATATATGAAGCTGGAGATATTCAGAGATGGACATATATAGAGATGTAAGCCTATGAATCATGAGATACCTAGATCTGGACATCTATAGAGATGTCGAGTACGAAGCTGGAGTTATTCAAAGCTGGAGATATTCAGCAAGGTACAGATATAGAGATGGAGATCTATGAAGCTGGAGATATGAAGAGGTGGAAATATATAGACAGGTAGACATAGAAAGCTGGAGATATTGAGCGCTGCAGTTATTCAGAGCTGGATCTATACAGAGTTGGAGATATTCCGAGGTGAAGATATTAATAGCTGGAGATATTCACAGGTGGAACTATTGACAGATGGAAATATTTAGACCTGGAGATATTCAGAGCTGGAGATATTCAGAGAGGTAGATACATAGAGATGTAGATATATGAAGAAAGATATATACAGAGCTGAAGATATAATGACCATGGGCACATATATACAGGTAGATATATGAAGCTGGAGCTCTTCAAAGATGGAGATATGCAGAGAGGTAGATACATAGAGATGTAGATATATGAAGCGGTAGATAAACACAGCTGAAGATATACCGAGCTGGATATAGATAGACAATATATATGTATATACAAACACAATACATACACACACACACACACACACACACACTATATACACACACACAATATATATATATATATATATACACACACACACTCTCTATACGCTATCTATGTATATATCTATCTATCTATATAAAGACACTCTCTCTATATATATGCACACACAAACACTCTCTATATATGTACACACACACTATAGACACACACACACTATACACACACACACTATATATACACACACATATCTAGAAACAAGATAGATAGATAGATAGATAGATATACACACACTACACATACACACAGACACACATACACCGAGAGATTTATGTAGCTGGAGATATTCAGAGCTGGACATACTGACAGCTGGAGATATGCAGAGCTGGAGATATTCAGAGAGGTAGATATAGAAATATGTAGAGGTATGAATCTGGAGACATGTAGAGCTGTAGAAATAGAGAGATGTAGATATATGAAGCTGGAGATATTCAGAGCTGGACATATATAGAGATGTAGGCCTATGAATCAGGAGATACCTAGATCTGGACATCTATAGAGATGTCGAGTACGAAGCTGGAGTTATTCAAAGCTGGAGATATTCAGCAAGGTACAGATATAGAGATGGAGATCTATGAAGCTGGAGATATGAAGAGGTGGAAATATATAGACAGGTAGACATAGAAAGCTGGAGATATTGAGCGCTGCAGTTATTCAGAGCTGGATCTATACAGAGTTGGAGATATTCCGAGGTGAAGATATTAATAGCTGGAGATATTCACAGGTGGAAATATTGACAGATGGAAATATTTAGACCTGGAGATATTCAGAGCTGGAGATATTCAGAGAGGTAGATACATGAAGACAGAAATATATACAGAGCTGAAGATATAGTGACCTGGGCACATATATACAGGTAGATATATGAAGCTGGAGCTCTTCAAAGATGGAGATATGCAGAGAGGTAGATACATAGAGATGTAGATATATGAAGCGGTAGATAAACACAGCTGAAGATATACCGAGCTGGATATAGTTAGACAATATATATGTATATACATACACAATACATACACACACACACACACACACACACACTATATACACACACACAATATATATATATATATATACACACACACACTCTCTATACACTATCTATGTATATATCTATCTATCTATATAAAGACACTCTCTCTATATATATGCACACACAAACACTCTCTATATATGTACACACACACTATAGACACACACACACAATACACACACACACTATATATACACACACATATCTAGAAACAAGATGGATAGATAGATAGATAGATAGATATACACACACTATACATACACACAGACACACATACACCGAGAGATTTATGTAGCTGGAGATATTCAGAGCTGGACATACTGACAGCTGGAGATATGCAGAGCTGGAGATATTCAGAGAGGTAGATATAGAAATATGTAGAGGTATGAATCTGGAGACATGTAGAGCTGTAGAAATAGAGAGATGTAGATATATGAAGCTGGAGATATTCAGAGCTGGACATATATAGAGATGTAGGCCTATGAATCAGGAGATACCTAGATCTGGACATCTATAGAGATGTCGAGTACGAAGCTGGAGTTATTCAAAGCTGGAGATATTCAGCAAGGTACAGATATAGAGATGGAGATCTATGAAGCTGGAGATATGAAGAGGTGGAAATATATAGACAGGTAGACATAGAAAGCTGGAGATATTGAGCGCTGCAGTTATTCAGAGCTGGACCTATACAGAGTTGGAGATATTCCGAGGTGAAGATATTAATAGCTGGAGATATTCACAGGTGGAAATATTGACAGATGGAAATATTTAGACCTGGAGATATTCAGAGCTGGAGATATTCAGAGAGGTAGATACATGAAGATAGATATATACAGAGCTGAAGATATAGTGACCTGGGCACATATATACAGGTAGATATATGAAGCTGGAGCTCTTCAAAGATGGAGATATGCAGAGAGGTAGATATAGAAATATGTAGAGGTATGAATCTGGAGATATGTAGAGCTGTAGAAATAGAGAGATGTAGATATATGAAGCTGGAGATATTCAGAGCTGGACATATATAGAGATGTAGGCCTATGAATCAGGAGATACCTAGATCTGGACATCTATAGAGATATCGACATACAAAGCTGGAGTTATTCAAAGCTGGATATATTCAGCAAGGTACAGATATAGAGATGGAGATCTATGAAGCTGGAGATATGAAGAAATGGAAATATTTAGACATGTAGATAGAGAAAGCTGGAGATATTGAGCGCTGCAGTTATTCAGAGCTGGACGTATACAGAGTTGGAGATATTCTGAGGTGAAGATATTAATAGCTGGAGATATTCACAGGTGGAAATATTGACAGATGGAAATATTTAGACCTGGAGATATTCAGAGCTGGAGATATTCAGAGAGGTAGATACATGAAGATAGATATATACAGAGCTGAAGATATAGTGACCTGGGCACATATATACAGGTAGATATATGAAGCTGGAGCTCTTCAAAGATGGAGATATGCAGAGAGGTAGATACATAGAGATGTAGATATATGAAGCGGTAGATAAACACAGCTGAAGATATACCGAGCTGGATATAGATAGACAATATATATGTATATACAAACACAATACATGCACACACACACACACACACTATATACACACACACAATATATATATATATATACACACACACACTCTCTATACACTATCTATGTATATATCTATCTATCTATCTATCTATCTATCTATCTATCTATATAAAGACACTCTCTCTATATATATACACACACAAACACTCTCTATATATGTACACACACACTATAGACACACACACACTATACACACACACACTATATATACACACACATATCTAGAAACAAGATAGATAGATAGATAGATAGATAGATAGATATACACACACTACACATACACACAGACACACATACACCGAGAGATTTATGTAGCTGGAGATATTCAGAGCTGGACATACTGACAGCTGGAGATATGCAGAGCTGGAGATATTCAGAGAGGTAGATATAGATATATGTAGAGGTATGAATCTGGAGATATGTAGATCTGTAGAAATAGAGAGATGTAGATATATGAATCTGGAGATATTCAGAGCTGGACATATATAGAGATGTAGGCCTATGAATCAGGAGATACCTAGATCTGGACATCTATAGAGATGTGGACATACAAAGCTGGAGTTATTCAAAGCTGGATATATTCAGCAAGGTACAGATATAGAGATGGAGATCTATGAAGCTGGACATATGAAGAAGTGGAAATATTTAGACATGTAGATAGAGAAAGCTGGAGATATTGAGCGCTGCAGTTTTTCAGAGCTGGACCTATACAGAGTTGGAGATATTCCGAGGTGAAGATATTAATAGCTGGAGATATTCACAGGTGGAACTATTGACAGATGGAAATATTTAGACCTGGAGATATTCAGAGCTGGAGATGTTCAGAGAGGTAGATACATAGAGATGTAGATATATGAAGATAGATATATACAGAGCTGAAGATATAGTGACCTGGGCACATATATACAGGTAGATATATGAAGCTGGAGCTCTTCAAAGATGGAGATATGCAGAGAGGTAGATACATAGAGATGTAGATATATGAAGCGGTAGATAAACACAGCTGAAGATATACCGAGCTGGATATAGATAGACAATATATATGTATATAGAAACACAATACACACACACACACACACACACTATATACACACACACAATATATATATATATATACACACACACACTCTCTATACACTATCTATGTATATATCTATCTATCTATCTATATAAAGACACTCTCTCTATATATATATACACACACAAACACTCTCTATATATGTACACACACACTATAGACACACACACACTATACACACACACACCATAGATACACACACATATCTAGAAACAAGATAGATAGATAGATAGATAGATAGATATACACACACTACACATACACACAGACACACATACACTGAGAGATTTATGTAGCTGAAGATATTCAGTGCTGGACATACTGACAGCTGGAGATATGCAGAGCTGGAGATATTCAGAGAGGTAGATATAGAAATATGTAGAGGTATGAATCTGGAGATATGTAGAGCTGTAGAAATAGAGAGATGTAGATATATGAAGCTGGAGATATTCAGAGATGGACATATATAGAGATGTAAGCCTATGAATCATGAGATACCTAGATCTGGACATCTATAGAGATGTGGACATACAAAGCTGGAGTTATTCAAAGCTGGAGATATTCAGCAAGGTACAGATATAGAGACGGAGATCTATGAAGCTGGAGATATGAAGAAGTGGAAATATTTAGACATGTAGATAGAGAAAGCTGGAGATATTGAGCGCTGCAGTTATTCAGAGC